>NW_007734941.1:93847-94722 GCF_000696425.1 Galeopterus variegatus
GGTACTGGGAAGGAGTGGAAGAAAAGGAAATTGGCTTTTATTTTTCTAATATAATTTGCCAGGCCCTTTGTGATGAATTACGGAGGCTGGATGCCCAGATCGTGTTCACCTAATGTCTGTTGCCTCACTGCTGTAGAGCTGTCCACAGGCATTTCCTCAGCTGCACAGAACCTTCTTGCCTAAGGTCAAACTCTTCCCAGGGTGGCCCACATCCAATGATTGATCAAGGAGAGGGTATAAAAGTCCAGCCCTTTCTGCTTAAGATGGGGAAATTCTGATGGCCCATTTTAGCGCTGAAGCTCCCTGTGGGTCAGTTGAAGCTGTCATCAGGACTGTATCAAAGTTCAATTTTCCCTCTGCCCGATCCTGTTTCTGTCCCTGCCCTTCCTCAGGTGCAAATCCTAAGAACACTCTCATCTAACAAACATCCTGCACTCTAACTCCATCTCAGAGTTTGCTTCTTGGAGAAACCACCTGTGGTACTATTTCAATATATTATGCCATTTAATCTTCACCTTTGCTCCCCGAGGTTGGTGTTATTAGCTCCATTATGCAGGTGAGAGAATAAGACTTCAAGAGGTTAAATAATTTGCACCCCCACTCCTGTCTATTTGACCGTGACATCCATACTTTATTATATCATGCTCCTGCTGAAAGGATTAGCAGTACACAGCTTTATGCATGTACAGCGAAGATTGGATGATCACTTGTGTACCTTCCTTCAATCAACAGCTATTTACTAAACACTCACCAGTGTACCAAAAATTTTATAGTTACAGAAGGAGGAAACATGAGATGTGAGATAGATTCACTTCCTACATAAAGGCGAGGAAGCCACAGGGAAGAATCTTGTGTTTACTGTGTAATGCCACTCT
>NW_007734941.1:95762-97514 GCF_000696425.1 Galeopterus variegatus
ATTTAAATGTTTTGAGTTAGAACAAAATATTTAAGGTATGTATGTATTATTTTTTAGGATTCCCTGATTCAACCAAATCTTTCTGTTGGCCACAATTGCTTCTAAACCAAGGTTCCCTACCATGTTTAAGACCATGTGTCTCCCAAATAGTATATCTCATAAAGAATATATCCAATAAAAGTTTATTATACGAATGAATCATCCAAAAATGTATGAGATGGGAATTATTTTATGTAACATATCGTGTAGTTATCATGTAACATATCACAAGTACCATGTGTGGATTTCTCTACAATTTCTAGTTTCTTCGGGGACAGTATTTAACCTTTCTTCATCTCAAAGAAAGACCACATCCAATCTTTCTTTGTTATTGTTCTGAATGGATTTTGCTTTTTTACTTTTATTTTATTAATTTTCAGTGAAATATTTTAGATACTTATATATGAGGCAAGATATTTGGAAAACAATTTTAGCTAAAATAACAGCAGAAACTTCCTATTTCTAAGCTAAAGTTGATCAAAACCAGAACAGAAACATACTCTTAATCTCCTACAAAACTGCAATTGTTTAACTTTTCCTTTAAATATACTGACCCCTAATCTGTAGTGACCTGCCATTTCACCCTGTCTGTTTTATCTTTGACTTTTCTAGCAAATCTCTGAATAGTAACAAACTTCATTTCCATTATGGGCTCATCATACTTTCCCACTCATGTAATATCTACTTTTAGAACGACTCCATTTTTAACATGCAACTACATAACGACAAGATACTAACTTGGCTTGCACTGGGTTTATATTGATTTTCTGCACATAGAAGTGAGAAAGAAAACACAGAGCCATGGAAATGTGTTTGTCTTGGCGAAGACCATTGGTTAGAATTCCTTTCTACATCTCAAATCCTGGAATTTTGCCATGTTTGGTGAGACAAACAAGAGTGACACTAGTAGTAGGCAGTATCTCTTGTCCACAAAGGCAGATTTTTAAAATAAAAATTACAGTATAAATATAAAGAATGTATTTTCATTACTTTGATTTGTACCTAAATCAAGATAAAAATGACTCAAATTTAAAGAAGTAAAATCATTTAGGAATATATTGTTAATATTCTACTAAACATCAATATTTGGTATCACTATTGACCATTGTAANTCATGGCTTATGTTTTGCTCTTAGTTAGTAATGGAAGAGCTTAAAGCTTCAGAAGAATTCAATTTCTTTTCAAAGCTTTCAATCTGGCTTTTGAATCTCTGTGTTGTGTGACTTACTATAGCCACCACAGAGTGCTAAAAATATGTATCAAGAAATATACACTTGAAAGTCAAAAGAATTGTGCTTCAAATACAAAGGGAGAAGCTTCTTCAGACCCCAGTGGTTAAGGGAGGTTAAGTTTAGCTGAATCTCAGGGGTCAGGTAGGATTTGAATGAGTGGGAAAAAGGTTGTTGGCATTCCAGTGCTGGTGAGAAGTAGCAGATGGGGCTGGAGAGAAAAAGTTGAAAAAGCTGATTGTAGGAAATGCAGAATCTATTCAGAAAATAATTAAAAAGTGAGTTTGGTAGAGGTTTTATGGAGAAAAGTAGATAAGATAATGGAATAAAAGAAATTCTAGTCAGATTAGAGAGTTAAGAATATTTGGTTTTGGATTAAGGGGTTTTGACTTCGGTATGTATGCCTGGTTTTCTCAAATTGTATCCCATGGATCACAAATGTTAAAAGGTATGAAGATACGTACTTTGGGGGAGAAAAAAAAAA
>NW_007734941.1:97703-101062 GCF_000696425.1 Galeopterus variegatus
AGAAGCTTCTTCAGACCCCAGTGGTTAAGGGAGGTTGAGTTTAGCTGAATCTCAGGGGTCAGGTAGGATTTGAATGAGTGGGAAAAAGGTTGTTGGCATTCCAGTGCTGGTGAGAAGTAGCAGATGGGGCTGGAGAGAAAAAGTTGAAAAAGCTGATTGTAGGAAATGCAGAATCTATTCAGAAAATAATTAAAAAGTGAGTTTGGTAGAGGTTTTATGGAGAAAAGTAGATAAGATAATGGAATAAAAGAAATTCTAGTCAGATTAGAGAGTTAAGAATATTTGGTTTTGGATTAAGGGGTTTTGACTTCGGTATGTATGCCTGGTTTTCTCAAATTGTATCCCATGGATCACAAATGTTAAAAGGTATGAAGATACGTACTTTGGGGGAGAAAAAAAAAAGAGTTCTATAGGCAATCACCTGGCAATTATTGAGTTAAAGAAGTTCAAGTTTCTTTCCTTTTGGAATTATTAGTCTTTAATTTATTAATATGTTTTGTAAATTTCCAAGAGAGTGAGAAATATAGTATATAGTGTTTTCTAAAACTATGGAAATGAAAAAGATGGCTCAGAGAATAAATATCTTAAATTGATGTGACCTGGTGAGTGATTAAGTATATGAAGTAAGAAAGAGTATAAAGATAAAAGATGTTGAAGTAGAGACATTATAAAAAAGTTATTTTACGATCACTGCTATCATTTCTTGAACTGCTGTTACATGCCAGGTACTGCAGATGAGGGACTGGGACTCAGAAGTTTAACTAATTTGTCTAGGATCATATAGATAATGTGTGGTTGTCACAAGAGTGCAATCACAGTATAGTGAAATGATTGATGTAGAGACACCACAGACATAAGTGAAAGGATGTGAAGTTTCTTTAATCACAAGGGATGTGGAAGCTTATGGTACCAATTACACCAAGCAGGAGGCAACTCAGCTCACATCCAGATGGATGTACAGGTGCAGCCAATACATGCTACACAGAGTGGTGATTCTGCCAGATGAGCTTTTTTTCTTTTTTCCCTTAACCTATATGGCCTTCTGCAAGTCACTGGTACAACATCACTGCAGCATATTCTCGAGGGCTCATTGTGGGCCCGGTTGAATCAATGGTCAATTTCCCAGGAATGGTACATCTTACAAGGCCCAGGCTATAGGCCTATCTGAGGTCCATTCTCACACACAGCAGCTGTTAGAGGCAGGACTTAAATCTGTTTTGTTTCAAAGCCCTCATTTTCCCTCTGTACTGGCCTGCTGACTCTGTGGTACCAGTGGAGGAACGATGGGGCCAGTAGAGTACCATTGCCTGCTGATATTCCCCACCCAGGAATACTAAAGATTTTGACTTCTTTTGCTGCATAATTTGGGCATCAAACTGCCCCCATGGCTTAATGTACTTTTCATATGTCTTCCATGCAAAAGAAAATCAGTGTATGTTTTAAGAAGTTCACTGGGTACAATATCCTGGTTGGCTTGTTTAAAGGAGAAGCAACTGTGTCGTTGTGCATCTTTGTCTGAAGTTCCTAAGACTGTGGTTTTATAACATGTGCCGCCTTTTCTTTTCCAGGACAGACCCACCTAAAGGAAGATTCTCGAGCTAATTTTTGGCAGCCACTAAGTCTTTAATACACTTCCTCATTAAACTGTTATCAATGGGATGAAGTAAATGCTATCATTATCACCATTTTTTATATAAGTAAAAGTACTTATCGAGCTAATTTTTGGCAGCCACTAAGTCTTTAATACACTTCCTCATTAAACTGTCATCAATGGGATGAAGTAAATGCTATCATTATCACCATTTTTTATATAAGTAAAAGTACTTATATAAGTACTTAAACTGAGAGTAAGTAATTTTCCTAAGTTCACATAGTTGATAGGTGGGGGAGGTGGGACTTAAGTCTAGGGGGTCAGACTTTAGTCTCCTTATTTTTAACTCCTATTCTACATTGTAATTGCCATGGAAATCATTCTAGGACACTGGATACTAGTGTCTATTTTGATTCAGTCTTCTTGCCACTTTCTGTTGCTGCTGCTGCTATTTTGCTTTCTCTGTGTCTTTGAAGTCTTATGAGGCTATTTCTTCTGTCACTTCCATCTTCATCATGAGGCTCCCCCTTTCCCCCGCCCCCGATAATTAAACTTGGTATCCTTCCTTCAATGTTAAAGTCTGTCCTCAGGGCTCCTTTGGTCAGCACTCTTATAGGGATGAGGGAATGTCCACCTTTAGAATGTTATGATGCTTTTCCCTTTTTTCTTCCTTTTTTTTAAAAGTGTGCTTTTGTTATTGTAAATTTTAAAAACAAATATACTTTTTCTTTCTGTTGAGGAACTTAGAAAAGTTCTGTTGGGAAGTGGAGGTATTGGTAGACATACTAATTTGTACAAAATCCTCTTTCCATTAATAACTTTTCCTATAAATATTTTTCCTAACTGTTAATTGCATCCTCTTTTTTTCCCTTATAAAACCAACACTTATTGAGCTCCTACTATATGTTAGGCACCATGCTAGTAACATAAAGGTAAATAAGAAAAAGTCCTGGTCTTCATGTGCTCTATGTCTCAGAGGACAGATGTATACAAATAAGTAACTATGTGGTACAATGTGAAAAGTGCAATGCTAAAAGAATGTTAAAAGTATGTGGGAAATAAGGAGAGCTGGAGAAAAGAAATAGAATTGGATTTGGTGCCATAACAGATGAGCAGGAATTCACTGGTTAGAAAGGGGAGCAAAGGACAACTAGGCAGAGTGAACCGTATGTGCAAATGCATGGACTTGTGACATGCACATGGTGCACTGGAGGAATAGAGTGAATTCTGATATGCATAAAACCCAAAAAGTATGTAGAGGAATGGAAACAAATGACTGTAGACTAGCCTTATATGCCATGCTAAAGAGTTTGGGCTTAACTCTGTAGGCAATAGAAACCCCCTTTTCCCAGATTTGGTCTTTATATTAATACCTTCACCTCTCCTATATCCTCCCTTAACTCCTGCTTGGGAGTAAAATCGGTGGTAAAGCTGGGTAGGCTCAGCAGCCATGGCAGCTTCTGATTTCAAGAAAAAAATGTGATTTCCTTACATTTCAATATTAGAAAAATTCTCAGCCTTTACCAAGCAAACCAGTGGAGGTTGTGGTCACATTTGCCAGGCCAGGCCAGTTTCCCTATCAATTATACTGCACAGTTTTCAGGATCAGGCTGCCTTCCATAAATGGAATATGGGTTTGGTGAAGGTGAGGGCTTATTGACTAATGGCCTTTTGTAAATGAAGACTTCTGTAGGTGACATTTGGATACAATTCACTTCATTTGTTTTTTTTTTTTTTTTCCTTTTTTTGTCTTTTTTTTTTTTTTTTT
>NW_007734941.1:102062-149841 GCF_000696425.1 Galeopterus variegatus
TTTTTTTTTTTTTTTTCGTGTCCGGCAACGGATCGCAACCCTCAGTGTCGCGCCCGTACCGGACTGGGACCGGCGATGGGATCGCAACCCTTGGTGTTGCTCCCACACCTCGCTCAGCCAGTGAGCGGGAACCGGTCTGTATGTGGGATCCGAACCCTTGGCAGGAGCGCCACCGCGCTCCCAAGTGGCGCACTGCAGCAGTGTGCCACCGGGCGGGCCCCACTTCATGTGTGTTTGAATTGCTGAGTTCATCCTTGTCCTTTTCCAAATTACCAAGTGTCTGGTAGAAAAAATTGCTTTTACTCAGAAACTATGTACATTTTCTGGAAAGATTGGTCATTTCATCCCAAAATTTATGAGTAAACATTTCTGCTATTTTTTTTTCAAATATCCTCTTGATAATGTCTTTATAAATCCATTTTATTTCTTGCCCTGCTCACATCCATTTTTAGGAAAAATTGTCATACTACAGTCTCTGGCAAAGCAACATGGCCCCATGAACTCTCAAGTCACTGGATGAACACATGACCCTAGAACAACTAATCCTTTGCCAATCAGTGATAAATCAAGATCTCTTTTTTTGAGATACTAAAAAAATTAATAGAGATAAAGACTGTAGATAATAACATACACATTTATTCTTCTTATCCGTTCTCATATTGGAAAAATCTTCCTAAATTTTTTCCGCCTTAGCCCTTTTGGACTCAACTGAGGGGAGAACACACACACACACACACACACACACACACACACACACACACACTATTGTGTCTTCCTGATGTCTATTCAATAATTTAACAAATACTTATTTTCTGTTTCTAGTGTACATAATGCCGAATTCATTGTCATGAACCATAATCCTCTATAGCATCATGTGAGTAATTTCTAAATAACCTTTGTAAAATGTCTCTACACATTTTTCCAATGTAGTGGCAGGACAGATTAAATACTCTCCATATCAATTTATATTTACTATGCTATTAATGTGTTGACTCTCTATTGTCTGTCTTAAATTAGGCATGATGCTTAATTTAATTAGGCTTTGTATCATGACCAAATGAATGGCGAAGTGAGCCTTCTGCCAGGTAGAAAGGATATATGCCACACACACTCACACACAAAGGCACACACCGTGCACTCACGCTCATTTTCTAAAGGACTAAATAGTAATGACTACAGAAAGTTGAAATGAACACAGCCTGAGTTGCTGCTTAATTTATTTTTCTTATGACATATGTATATTTATGTGATTCCAAGAAATTAAGTGAACACAGAAAGTTGCTAATGTCTTAAGGTCTTTTATACAAACAAGAAACCGTAATAGGAGGGAGTCAATTTATGGTCTGTCTTGTTCAAATGTACTGATCACTGCAGCTGAATGATTACACAGCAATTTACACCAATTTTGCCCTTGATTATATTCTGCTCATTCCTCATTTATGGACAGCTAAAATTTGTTCTTTGTGTAGTTTGAAAGGGAGGAATAGGATATCATTTATACGTATGAGTGCTCTTTATTTTTATTTTTGCTAAACAGAAGCAAAAGTTGGAGTATTTCACTGAGCAGCAATTTTGAGTTGTTTCTGTTTTTTTCTGAGAGAACATTTGGTACATTTTAACTCAACTTTCCAAATCTTTTTCTTTCTTCAGATTTATGAGTTCTTTCCTTATACCTCAGAGATTCACTTAACGGAGACATGCCAGGCCCTTGAGGTCTTCTTGGTTTACAGTGTGGGGCCAGCAGACCGCCTTGTAACATGCCCCTGCCTCATGGTGAGCTTGCAGTGTAGACCTGCACCAATCGCGTGAGACGGCATACAAGACCACATAATAGAGGGGATTATAAGAGAACAAAAATTTCTTTGCTTTATTTATAGTATCATTGTGGAGGGATGAAAAGCTATAAGTCAGCTTTGCCTGGGTGTGGACTTGAAATAATCCACTCAAAACTTTGATTGTTCCCTTGACTTTGCCTTGTAAAAGCTTCTGTGGCTCCTGTGGATTATTACTTCATAATGTTTGGACAAACATCAATTAACATACATCAAAACGTTTCCATTTGTGTCCTTCTATGAATGGAGGAGACCCAAAAGACATTACAGGGTTGGAAACACACTCACATGGAGATTACAGGAGGCCAAACTGCACAAACAAAACAGGTGTGATGCTAGATATATGTGGGAAATATTGCATTTCTTATGGAGATTGAAATAATAATCAAACCAGACCTCTACAGAAGAGCTTATTGGAAACCTTAACTGTTAAAAGAATTTTTTCCTTAAACCTAGGAAATTAGTTGTTGAAAATCAAATGAAACTTGTGAATCTGGCTGTTGAAATTAGAAGCAGCAGAAGTCTATTAGTTTTAATAGTCACTTGAGAACTTTTTAATCTTTTTCTAAATTCTTCAGAGAGTTTAAGATGGGACTTCTTTCAAACAATAAAAATAATAGACATATACTTAACATAAAGGTTTGAAAATATTTATATAATAGTTAATGTCCAAGAAAAATATTCCCACAGCCATATTTTATTATGGTGTTTTAAATATATGTCATTTCTTGCTGTTTGGTTTATTCTTGGGATATTTTCTGTCCATAATAACAATACTGTATGCAGCTGGAAAAAATTCATGGTCAAACTACTCTCTGTATTGTCACTTATAAAGCACTCACAACAGATTCTTGTTCAATGTGAGCTCCAAGTATCTCTCAATAGTGTTTATCTGATAATAATGTCCATATTTACAGGGAAAGTCCTCAGAACATATTAATGTTGTTATTAAACACTGTAAATAATTTTAAAAAGGCACAGTGGAATAAACCAAGAACTTTTAGAATTATTTTATCTATTATTATTACCAAGGCCTAGTTCCTGGGGAATTTCATTAATAAGCTTCAATAATCTAATCAGGATAATTTGCTGTATTCGCAAATCCACGTAACTGGAATGGTATTAAAGCATACTCATTTTCCTAGATTGTCTAATAAGTTAAATAGAAGGGTTGCCATTTGCATTAATTTCTTTTATGAAAAATTTTAGCAAAAATTGCAATGCTCTAGTATTAAGGAAATAATAGTAACTGGGTTCTATTAAAAAAGAAATAAGAAAACTTTCTCTTTCTATATGAGTACTTTTTGAAATACAAGATCATTTATTTGGTCCATTAAGCTAGGTAAAATGAGTGTTGGATGGCCTGTCTAGAGCACAGGAAGAAATCTTGGTGCTCTGGAAGGAGAGAACCGTAAACAGGGCTCCCTATGGCTTATGTTAAAATAAAGGCGGATCTGACCTTGAAGACAATCCTGATTGTGAGGTGGGATAGCATAATACTGGCATTTTTCACTTTTGACTGACATTCTTTAGCCCTCAGATTGTATAAAGTCGGCATGCTATCTTTCTTCAATCTTAGGCTGGCCATCTGAGTTGGTGATTGGGGCAAAGGCCTTGCCTGGGGCTGTTTATGCAACCCCTACATTCTTTCCACACTTAAATGTCCTGAGACTAGATTTCTGCTTTTCTGTTATGTGTATAACTGGGCATGCTATCTTTCTTCAATCTTAGGCTGGCCATCTGAGTTGGTGATTGGGGCAAAGGCCTTGCCTGGGGCTGTTTCTGCAACCCCTATGTTCTTTCCACACTTAAATGTCCTGAGACTAGATTTCTGCTTTTCTGTTATGTGTATAACTGCAACCACAGATCTCTTTCAATATGATCTTGTTATTTGTGAAGGGGATCCTATTCTGTAAAATCATTGTGTAGTATTTGCGTTGAGTACACTGACTTTTAAGATATATATGCTTCCAAATGTGTAAGAAAATATCTTCTGCTTTTGGCTCTGTTGACTGTGCAAAGCTGTTTTGCTCACTCACTTAATTCAGCTGGAACATTGGAAACTTGCATCCTTTTGGAGTTTTAAAATGGGCCCTGAAGAAAGGAAATTTGGTGAGGTAAAAAAAAAAAAAAAAAATACGAGCTTTGAAGTCTGAGAGACGTGGCTTTTGATGGTGTCCTGCTATGTCTGTCACAAAGTTGTCAGTAACAAGGAGAATTATTGACAATATATGACATGTTCAGCACCCTTTTTTTGGCACTTGATAGAAGCCCAATATGAAGGAGCTATTACAGAAAATAGCCCCATTTCTTCCATTTCAGCTCCCTAATTCTGCAGTTTTAATTCCATTTTATCCAGAAGTACGAGGTGGCCTGATAACGTCCCATTTACTTTATTTGATTGTGACTATACAAGAGGACAGAGTGGGGAGAGAATAACAAGGATGGGGAAAAATATGGAGGACCAACTAGATATTACCAGAATCATAACATCTTTTTGTAAGAAAGATTCTTCTAAGACCTCTCACAATAAGGAAGCGCACTAAATTCAGCCCAACAGGCAGTTGCGTTTCCTGTACATTTTACTCTAACACATTGGTAAGGGGTCGCTTTGATTATCACAGACTTGGGTGAAACTTTCCTAAGCTGCCTTGAGAGGGAGCCCTGACATGATTGTATTTAATTTATTTTGGTAAAAACATTTATTAAAAAAGATATTAGATTTCCAAGGTCTTTTTCAATCAACTTGCTTTTATTGGTGGCCTATCACATGGCTATATCATTTTTAGACACTAAATGAAAAGCATGTGTAACAGAGCACAGAAATGCACTCCTATCCCATGTTACCATGGGTAACGTCCAATATGAAATATGGATTTTCTTGAAGTAGAACACACTACTTTAATTATTACATGCAGTTTGGAAACATGAATATTTATACAATTAGAAACTTGGAAGCATAGCACAAATTCTTTCTAGTTGGACTCTGACATAGCCATTTTTTCCTCCAATCTGGTCTATAAATGTAGACCAAAAGATTAAATACTCTGGCAGCCTTAAATTCATTGGTTCTAGAGGAAAATGCTAAAAAAGTAGTCCCATAAAATAAAATTGTTTGTTAGTACTGAGCTCCAAGTTTGCCTGAATTTTTTTTTCCGGTCTCTATTTTTACTTGAGTGATAGGAGGTGCTTTTCTATTCTGTTCAGTTCCATAAGATGAAAATGAAATCTCATAAAAGAAGTATGTGGCATGTTAGAATATTTGAATAGTGCACTTAGGGTTGTAAACCAGGTTATACTATAATCCCCTCTTAATTTCTTATTTTGTATTTTTCCTTTGGGCTCTCATTTTTCAGTGAAAAGATAGATCATCTTATACATTTCCAGAAATTAATTTGACTCATGTGGAGATGAATAAAACCTACCCTTTTCATTTAAAACATACACACATATTCACACACAAACACACACATAACTAAAATCCAAAGCATAAATCATTTGTAGAATTTTGAAAACAAAGGATGCCTCTAGCTTGTCCTCATGAAGAGCTGTGACTCTGATAAGGGTTTTGTTTTAAATTTCCTAGATAAATGTAGTTAAAAGTTTTGATTATCTGCTAGTTTTATTGTTTTATTTGTTGTTTATTTATCAATGTGAAAATAAATTTATTTGAGTACTTGTAATATAAGCTCTTGGACTTTGTATAAATTATTGCACTAGGCATTAAGATTTATAAGTGAGGCTTAACAGGAATTCCATATCTGATTGGATATTAGATTGGTAATATTATTTAATAAGAAAAATAACTCATGTAGGTACAAGTAAATTATAAGAGCTGGAAAGCTCTTGATAATCTAAATTTAGTGATGGTACTTATAACTGACCCTCACTAGCAAGATAACATCTGCTTTTTAAGTCTTTTTTCTTTCCATATTAAAAGCTTATTTAAGATTTTTCCATTTTGGGAGCCCTCTAAATAATGGTCTTCCACCAAGCACATTTCTGCTAGATCTGTTTCCTACTTTAATTTGATCAGATAATATGGAGGGAAAATTTATCAGGGCACCTAAACAGGATCTGTAACACAAGTAAGAACTGGGGATCTTTTCAATTATTTTGCTTGAAAATATGTTACTAACTTTTTATAATATTTTTCACTGTTTTCATTTAGCCAATGAGAACAAAAAATAGGAAAAGATGGAAAATATATTGAATTTGGTCTTGTTCATCACTGTACAAGGGTACTTCAAAAAGTTCACGGGAAGGGCCGGCCCGGTGGCGCACTGCTACAGTGCGCTGCTTGGGAGTGCGGTGGCGCTCCCACGAAAATATATTGAATTTGGTCTTGTTCATCACTGTACAAGGGTACTTCAAAAAGTTCATGGGAAGGGCCGGCCCGGTGGCACACTGCTACAGTGCGCTGCTTGGGAGTGCGGTGGCGCTCCCACCGAGGGTTGGTTGGGTAAAAGGCATAAAGAAAAATCATTATTTTTAATAATGAATATGCTAATAATAAATAGTAAAAAAATTTTAAAAAGATGATGCGAATCTTTCCACAAACTTTTTGAAGTACTTTCATATTACTAGATTTGCTGAGTACATGGATACATTTTCTTAGAAAATGACATCACCACTTATAATGTTCAAAGCAGTCAGTGATAAAACTTGTGTATCACATCACTCTGTGCAACTTGACATAGATGTGGAAGAAAAACATGTAATGGAGTCTCAGGACCCAGAATTTAATGCAACTTATTAAGCTCTCTTTTGTACACCATGTGAATAAAAACCCAAATCACTGGTTTTAAGTATAATTTGGGGTGGTGAAGCAGTAAAGGAAAATCATCATTTGGTTTGCTACCTAATTGGGATTATCAGTGGCTGCAAATACTGGAGTCAGATAAGATGTTCTGAATACAGTTCATCCTCCATCACTTTGAGCTTTTCTGTACTCATGTTGGTTCTTGCCAGTATCAGCAAGGGGAAAAGAAGCTCAAAGCTGGGGAGAAATAAGTGCAATAAGTTGATTCGTACGTTCGGCTCCATAAAAACTGATGACTCTATGTTATTTCAAGGACATGTTATTCTAAGTCTGGAAGGGATGTTGCATCCTATTCTCTCCATGTTCACTCACCGACCTCCAACCAGGACAGCTACTGATGGAGATCTTAAAAAGATAGGAAGAAGAATCTAGGTTTGTGCCAATATCCACTAACACAACCTGGCAGCTGTGCCCTCAAAAGTCTTGTCTTCCTGAGTGTCTATCCCAAAATTACAGAAAATATATATGTGCTTCATCCAATGCATTTTTTTGACTTAAGACATTAAAGAAATTTGAGACTCTTTTGAGGCTTCTTGTCTTAATCAAATGCTTTGCAAATATTTCAGAGACAACAGATTAAAATAATTGCTGTAGACAATGACAGTAGTGGAATGAGAGAGTTTTCACCAAAATTTTGTAGTCAGAAAAAATTTTTACAATAAGGACTTTTAAGGAGAGCCGTGAGTAAAGAGACAGAAGAGGCTTAGCATGAGAAGTGGAAGGCTACCTGCTCCACGTGTCAGTAAGATAGAGGGTATGCTGGCACGGAAGGGGAGTTCCTGATGCTGAGCCTGAATCCTTCCTCCTTTACCTATGCTCCTGGGGAATGTAGAACAGCTGCTCACCATCCATACAATTCCATTATTTAATCTGCCAGTTTTTTTTTCTGGGAATGAAATAATCCTGATTCCTTTAGGCTTTCATCATGGTATCTGTTTCCTGGCTCTTTAATCATTTTCACTGAGTTCTTCTCCAACTCTCCTCATCTCAATTATGACTGAGAGCTCCAGAAGGGGATAACTCTGAGGGGTGTAATGGGAATATGACTAAGACCATCTTTAAAAGCATCCTCCATTGGCACAGCTACAGTCTTACTTTATTATGTGGTCTGATTTCAGTAAGTGGATTTAGCGGAGACATTGCCCAAAGCAAGGGAAGTCACTTGTTTTAATTGACTTTTTTTTTTTAATTACTGAAAGAGGACATTTCAGTGGTGTTCTGTATTTCTCTCTCTTTCATTTCCTTCTTA
Organism: Galeopterus variegatus; assembly: GCF_000696425.1. Classification (NCBI taxonomy): domain Eukaryota; kingdom Metazoa; phylum Chordata; class Mammalia; order Dermoptera; family Cynocephalidae; genus Galeopterus; species Galeopterus variegatus. Next base: position 109,966 of record NW_007734941.1, read on the forward strand.
CTTTTTTCTCTGTTTAATCTGATCTTTATGGACAAATGGGTTGTATTTTGCTTATTTTAGTTAGAGTTAAAAACATAACAGTGGCTTCTGTTGGTGATGACATTCATTCATTCATTTATTCATTTATGCACTCAAGAAATATTTTTCACCCCTAGCATGTGAAAAGCTGTATTCTAGGTGGTAAGGTTAAAATGATGACTAAAATTACACATAATACTACAGTCTTGTGAAGGAAAAAGGCATTACTAAATAATTTCATAAATGATATATAGTTAAAAATTGAAACAAGTTACATAAAAGAAAGAGACAATTTTATGAGAGTATATAATAAAGGAATTTACCTGGGATGAGAAAAGGCTTATCTGGGGAAAATAAAGGCACTGGAGCTGAAATTTGGGGGATAAGTAAGATGAGCCAACTGGACAAAGGGACAAATGTGTCAACAGCTGCATTCTGTGTGGAGGGAACAGCATATCCATAGTACTGAGTATTTGTTTTATAGTAAGCATAAAATTATTCAGTCTCCCTAAATTTGTATTGTCTCCTTTAAACTCTTTATGTTTGTTTCCTGTTTCCTCTCACCTTGTCATAAAAAGACCCTCAGTAGAGTTTCTGTTGTATGTTGATCCTCTGTAAAGGAATTTGAATTTCTCTGGATCAAATAACAAACTTGTCTTATCTTCCGTTTCAGAGCTGTGCAAATTAATTTGTAAAATGAAATGGAAAATTCAAGATAAACTTATATAACAGTCAATTTATCTAGCTCAGGTGAGTGTAAGTGCAGCTGAAACTTTAGATCTGTAGTTTTTGTGCGGGTGTCTTCTAATGGATATTTCTGGGATTTGACATATGTGGTTAATCAAGGAAATTACTTTTTAAAATTCATTCTAATTCTTTAGAATTATAATAATTCTTTAGAATTAGCTTTGGTATTCTTGAATCAAAAATAGCATTTAGCTATCACTTTCAATCCTAGACGTTGTTTAATGTAGCACTCAACTGCACCCTCCATAAATTCCTGTAGTCATGTCTGTGTAGACATGCACTATTGCAGAGGTTCACCGTTCTTTTTCCTGCTTGTGGAGAATGGTTGCTAAAGTTACCAAAGTTCTAAGACAATTTCATTGAATGGAATAGCCTCCTTATAAAATATGTGTTTCCTTAGCCTGACTCTGGCCCTCCTGAACATCCCAGTGGTTGTATATTTCTGCTTTGATTTTGCCTGATTGATCAAGACTCTCTAAATTCCTGTCTGATTAGTGAAGACTCCCCAAATTCTTGACTTTTCCTTGAGTTCTGTAGTCCCTAAAGTTTGACTTTCCCACTCTGGCTACTGGCTACTGCTTAAATGTCCTAGTCTACAGCCCTGATTGACAATCCATACACAGTTATTCTGGTGATTGTTCGGTGTCCACCAAATCATCAGTAGAGGAAAACTGCCGAACCCATAAAAGAAACAGAGAATATAATATTAAAAAATGTTTTGAATATGGTCCTGCTCATTAGAAGAAGGACTTGCAGTGTAAAAGAATTTTTATTTTCAACAGGAATACCTTTGATTATGAATGTATTAATCAAAATATGTGAGGCATGGAGAATAATTCATATAAGTCATTCATTTTGTTATGGGAAGCATATTTTACCTATTTCAAGTGGGCACCTATATTCTTCTACATTGGGCTATTGGAATCTAGGATGATATGAAGATACTAACCAGATCTAGATGACTCATAAGTTACTACCCAAACTCTCACCACCCTCCTGCTCCCAGCCATGCCAAGTGATGGACATGACTTCATTTCTCTTCATACCGGATTGCACAAACAATGTGGCAAATACTCAAACAATATGGCAAAGACTGAGGAGCACATTTTCTCTGTTTCTTAACTCTAAAACTTCTTTCTGGTCTATTGTCTTCTGGGTTGCCCTTCCTCATCCACCTGCTTCTCTTATTTACTTTTGAACCTCATCAGATCTCCTATTATGAGAGTTTTCTGCTCTACAAAAGTGCAAAAGGAAATGAAACATAAGTAATATTTCCTCTAAGTATTTTTACTTATGAGGAAAGTCTAGGAGTATTTTTATTTAAGGAGTTTGCCAAACTGTAAAATCAGAAGGAACAGTCCCCTCAAAACTGCCCTCACTTCCGACACCAATTACAAGTTCAGAGATTTCCCCAAACCACCCTCAGGTTGCTAATCTGCTATTATGACTCACAGAACTCAGGAAAGTATTAAACTTGTAATTACAGTTTTATGATATTGGAAGGAGGCAAATTAGAACTGGATGAAGGAAGAGATGCATAGTGCAAATTCGGGGAGGCAAAGTTCTGGTTGCCTTCTTCCAGTGGAATCCTGGGTGGCATTACTTCCTCCTGGATGCTGAAAGAGTACTGCTAACAAGGGACACTCACTTGTGGAGTTTTTATGGGGGTTCTGTTACATAGGCATGAGTGATTACATCATTGCCCACATCCCCAGCCCTGCTGCTCCCTGCCCCCCACCCCCAAGTTCGGGTTGACAACTTGTGTTCCAAGGGATCCACTGTGAAACACCTTATTAGCATAAACTATCATGTGTGGTTGAGGGTCCATTATGAATAACAATGACACTCCTATCTCACAGAAATTCTAAGCATGTAGATGTTACTTCCCAGGAACCAAGAACAAAGGCCAGACCTACCTTTGGACTGAGGCCAAATTCATTATTACAAAGTAGTTAATATAAGTTTAAAAAATCTGCTCCTCTTTCATCTAAGATATTTATATTACGTATTAATATATATTATATATGACAACATATATAATATACTATATATTACTATTTATACTATATAAATATATATGATATAAATATATCTGTGTAAATATTTATTGCTTTGGATTATAAAATCCTACCGATATTTTCTTTTGAGAGAAATTTTATATAGTCATGGGACAAAGTGAGGTAAATCATCATTAGTGGTATCATATTGATACAGGAGATGCTCAGTTTCCCTGGACTCAGGTTTCAGGACACACCTCTTGGTTTCAAGCCACTCCCTGAGGTCTCAGGCCCCTCCTCTGGGTCCTTCCCAGTAGGAAAGCTATTGCCAGTTGGACCTATTTTCAGCACCAACACAGGGAAAATGAGACCACAAGGGCCTGGTTTATGCAAATCCAGTGGCTGGGCATGCTCAGTAGAGAAGGGTTATATAACCCCGGTGGTTGAATGACCTCCACTAGAGGTGCCAGAGAGCACAGAATATTCTTGAATATGTCTGGTGCATGCAATAGGATTTGACCAATGAACGTATTCCAAGAGACCAGCTGAGCATGTGCAAGACTAATGTTACATAACTGGGAACCACCCCCTTAACTGAATATTCATTAGATGAAGAAACTATAAAAGCTAAATCCCAGCAGAAGGTGGGGTTGTTGCTCACTCTCCTGGAGAGACTGTCTCGCACTCTGCCTGTGGAGTGTGTATTTCTTTTTCTTTTTATCAAACTTACTTTCAGCAAGTGGCTGCCCACTCTCTTGAGCCAGCCTGCACTCTGTACTGAACTGTAAGGTGTGTATTTCTTTCTTTTATGTTAAACTTGGTGTGGCTTCTGCTCACTCTCTGGAGCTAGGCTGCACTCTCTCTGTGAAGTCCGTATCTCTTATTCTCTATATTAAACCTGTTCTCACTTTCTACTGTGACTCTGCTCTTGAATTCTTTCCTGTGGTGGAGTCCAGAACCTGGTAAGAGGACAGGGTGGGTTGAGGCCAACTATTGAGCACCCTGGACCCTACCTCCAACATCAATATCATATATAGTGTTAGCAAACTTACCTTACACTCATTTCATAGAAAAATGCCCCAACATCTTTCATATTTATTAATTGGAATTATTTCATTCTTTTACATTTAAAATTTATTAATTGAGAATCTAGGGTGGGTCAGGCACTGTGCTATGTATGTTGTGATGAGAACAACATGGTTCATTTCTTTGAAGAGATAACATTCTTTGCAGGAGACAGTAGAAAGATTATAATGCAATACAATTAATGCTCTAATAGTTATGAATCCGGTAATGTGGAAATTAAATTTAAGCAGTTTCATTGACAGAAGTGGCATCCTGGAAAGAAGTTTCTTCTGTTTGTCATATCATATTTATAGTACTGGACAAATTCCAGTGTTAAAATCAAAGTTTAATTATATGAGTTGGCATAAAGCTCTTCTCTGTGAAGCCACTAAAATAGAAGTTGCTAGTATATTTAACAGCTCCTTTTAAAATTACCAAACTTTTATTTAACAAAAAAATTATGATCATATTTTTTCATCAACTTCCAACAAACTCTTCTCTTTGTATCATATTTCCAGGGAAGTTACTAAGTCTGTTTTGAGGGCAAATTATGGAATGGAATTCATTAAGCCCTAATTTTATCCTTTCTATGTTTTACTAAAGAAAAACAGGATTCTCCTTTCTGGCCATCGATGAAATCTAGTATCTTGTTAGCATTGTAATAAGGTCTCATTAACTTCTCCAAGTACATGCAAAATACTCAGAAACTGTACGTTTAAGATCTAGATAAGAAAGGAATCATATATTTTGACACTTGATTAAATACAGTTAACAATTATTATGTGATATTTTATTCTTTTAATATTTCAAGTATTAAATCATTAATACTATCAAGTCTAGCAATACAATAAAGCTGTTGGGAAAAAATCATGTAACTTTATATACATAGTAGCTACTCAGATATTATTGAATACAGGAATACAAATGTGTTTTGCTAAAAAATATATCCTCTGAGAAGACTTAAACAAATTCTATCAGGATAATGTAAGACAATGAAAGGGAATATTGGAGAAGGTCTTCTTCCAAGGGCATTATGTGTATTCACTTATTTAATTCTCCTAACAAATGTATTAGTTTTGTAAATTCTTTCTTAGCAAGGTCTCTAAAATACATGCTTTCTCCTCTATCTTTGACTCAACCTGAGTCCCAGATATTAACAAAAAATTTTTTAAAACTTGGAAGTAAGGGGAAAGATAACTGCATAGCTTGCACTGTTAAGCTATGGCGTTGTCTAACAAGCTCACCTAAAGGACTTTTAAAAAATAATTATTATTATTTTACATTGTAAACATTTTTCTGGCCATTTACCAATTTCTCCCTAATTTTCTCCCTTTCCCCCTTTCCTATCTCTGGTGGCTTCAGTTCCATTTTCTCATTTTGAGTGGAAAGAATTGCGATTGTTGCATCTTTCCTTCTTTTTTGGTTATTTTTTTCCACCTCTCACTCACGAGTGAGGACACAGTATTTCTCTTTCTGGACCTGGCTTATTTTACATAACATAATTTTCTCTGTGAACGGCAGTTTCATTCCTTTTTATGGCACAGTAGTATTCCATTGTGTATATATACCACATTTTCCTTATCCAGTTGTCCGTTGATGGGCATATAGGTTGGATCCAACTCTTCCCTATTGTAAATAGAGCTGTGATAAACATGGGTGTGCAGGTATCCCTTCAGCATGACCATTTCTATTCCTCTGGGTGTATACCTAGCAGTGGGATTGCTGGATCATATGACAGTTCTATCTGTAGTTGTTTGAGGAACCTCAGGAATGTTTTCCATAATAGCTGCACTATTTTACAGTCCCCCTAACAGTGTAGGAGGGTTCCCCTTTCTCCACATCCTCACCAGCATTTGTTATTCTCTGCCTTTTTGATACTGGCCAGTCTGACTGAGTGGAGATGATATCTCAGTGTGGTTTTGATTTGCATTTCCCTGATGCTTAGTGATGTTGAACATTTTTTCATGTGTCTGTTGGCCATTTGTATGTCTTCATTTAAGAAATGCCTATTCAGCTCCTTTGTCCATTTTTAATTGAGTTACTTGTTTTTTGCTCTGAAGTTGTTTGAGTTCCTTGGATATTAATCTCTTGTCAGATGAATAGTTTGTGAATATTTTCTCCCATTCTATAGGTAGTTTTTTTGCTCTGTTGTTTCTACTGCTGTACGGAAGGTTTTTGGTTTGATATATACCCATTTGTTTATTTTTTTCTTTTGTTGCCTATGCTTTTGGGGTCTTGTTCAGTTTTTGCCCAGCCCTACCTCCTGAAGTGTTTCCCCCATGTTTTCTTTTAACAGTTTCATAGTTTCAGGTCCTAATATATATCTTTAATGCATTTTGAGTTGCTTTTGGTATATGGTGAGAGGTACAGGTCTAGTCTCACTCTTGTACATATGGATGTCCAGCTTTCTTAGCTTCACTTATTGAAGAGGCAGCCCTTTCCCCAATGTAAGCTCCTGTTGCCTTTGTCAAATATCAGTTGGCTGTAAGTATGTGGGTTGATTTCTGGGTTCTTTATTCTGTTCCATTGGTCAGAGTGCCTGTTTTTATGCTGGTACCATGCTGTTTTGGTTAGTATACCTTTGTAGTATAATTTGAAGTCAGGTAGTATAATGCCTCCAGCTTTGATTTTTTTTGCTCAGGATTGCTTTGGCTATTTGGGGTCTTTTTTTTGTTCCATATGAATGTTAGGATTTTTTTCTATTTCTGTGAAGAATGTCATTGGTATTTTGATGGAGATTGCATTGAATCTGTAGATCACTGTGGGTAATATAGACATTTTCACAATGTTGATTCTAACAATCCAAGAGCTTGGAGTGTCTTTCCATCTTTTTGAGTCTTCTTTAATTTCTTTCAGTAGTGATTTGTATTTCTTATTGTTAAGATCTTTCACCTCCTTGGTTAAATTGATTTCTAGGTATTTTATTTTTTTGGTGACTGTTGTAAATGTGCTTGCTTTCTTGATTTCTTTTTCTGCTAGTTTGTTACTAGAGTATAAAATAGTTACTGATTTTTGCACATTGATTTTGTATCTGGCAACTTTACTGAAATAGCTTATCAGCTCTAAGAGATTTTTTGGTAGCATCTTTAGGTTTTTATATGTATGGATCATGTCATCTGCAAACAGGGACAGTTTGACTTTGTCTTTTCCAATCTGGATGCCCTTTATTTCTTTCACTTGCCTGATTGCTCTGGCTAGTACTTCCAATACTATGTTAAAGAGGAGTGGTGAAAGTGGGCATCCTTGTATTGTTCCTGTTCTTACCATTCAGGATGATATTGGCTGTGGGTTTGTCATATATGGCTTTTATTGTGTGACTTTCCCTCCATACCTAATTTGCTGAGAGTCTTTATCATGATGGGATGTTTAATTTTGTCAAATGTTTTTTCTGCATCTGTTGAGATAATCATATGGTTTTTGTCCTTGATTTGGTTGATGTGATGTATCACATTTATTGACTTGTTTATGTTGAACCATCCTTGCATCCCTGGGATGAATCCCATTTAATCATGGTGTATAATTTTTTGACATGTTCTGTATTCTGATTGCTAATATTTTCTTGAGAATTTTTGCATCTATGTTCATCAGAGATCTTGGCCTGTAGTTTTGTTTCTTGTTGTATCTTTATTTGGTTTTGGTACTGGGGTGATGCTGGCTTCTTGTAATGAATTCGGGAGAATGGCCTCTGTCAATTTTTTGGAATAGTTTGAAAAGAATTGGTATCAATTCCTCTTTGAATGTCTGGTAGAATTAAGCAGTAAAGCTATCTGGTCCTGGGCTTTTCTTTCTTAGAAGACTGCTGATTACTGCTTCAATCTTGTTGCTTGTTATTATTCTGCTCAAGTTTTGTATTTTTTCTTGGTTTAGTCTTGGTAGTTTTTATGTATCTAGAAATTTATCTGTTTCCTCCAGGTTTTCGAATTTGTTGGTGTGTAGTTGTTTCTAATAATCTCTAACGATTCTTTGTGTTTCTGTAGTATTGGTTGTAATGTCTCTTTTTTCATTTGGTTTTTGTTATTTGGGTCTTCTTTTTTCTTTTCTTTTCTTTTTCTTTTTAGTTAGCCTAGCTAATGGCTTGCCTATTTTGTTTATCTTCTTGGAAAACTAACTTTTTGTTTCATTGATCTGTTTTTTTAAATCATTTTTGGGGTCTCTATTTCATTTAGTTCTGCTCTGATCTTAATTTCTTTCCATCTACTAATTTTGGGATTGGATTGTTCTTGTTTTTCTAGTTCTTTGAGGTATAGCATTAGGTTGTTTATTTAAAAACTTTCTATTCTGTTGATGTAAGTGTTTATGGCAATAAAGTCCCTCTTAGTATGATTTTTGAAGTATCCCACAGGTATGGAATGGGGTGTCTTTATTTTCATTAGTTTCAAGAAATTTTTTGATTTCCTGTTTAATTTCTTCCTGGACCCATAAGTTGTTCAGGAGCATGTTGTTTAATTTTCATATATTTGTATAATTTCCTGAGTTTTACTTGTTATTGATTTCTAGTTTTAATCTGTTGTCATCTGAAAAGATACTTGAAACGATTTCAATTTTTTAAAGTTTGTTGAGACTTGATGTGTGACCAAACATATGATCTATCCTGGAAAATGTTCCATGTGCCTATGAGAAGAATGTGTATTTTGTAGTTGTTGGATGACGTGATCTGCAGATATCTGCCAGGTTCAAGTGGTCTAAAGTGCAGTTTAAATCCTGTGTTTCTCTGTTGATTTGTTGCCTAGATGATCTGTCCAGTGCTGAGAGAGAGGTTTTCAGGTCCCTTACTATTATCCTGCAGTCTATCTCTTTCTTTAGGCTTAATAGTGTTTGCTTTATGTATCTGGGTGCTCCAGTGTTGGAATCATGTATATTTATGACTGTCGTGTCTTCTTGCTGAATAGTTGCCTCTATAATTATATAGTTGCCTTCTTTGTCTCTTTTTATGGTTTTTGTTTTAAAGTTTATTTTATAAGAATACTACTCTTGCTTGATTTGGTTTCCATTTGCATTGTATATCTTTTTCCATCTCTTCACTATTCATCTGTCTGTGTCTTTACAGGTGAGGTGAGTTTCTTGAAGACAGCATAGAGTTGGTTTAAGTTTTTAAATCCGATCCATCAGTTTGTATCTTTTGAATGGGAGTTTAACCCATTTACATTTAGGATTGTTACTGAAATGTACCGTCTTATTCCTGGCATTTTATCAGTTTTCATTTGGATGTTTTAAATATCTCTCTTCCCATTTTATTGTTTGTCTTTGATGTTTGTTGTTTTTTTGAGATAGTAAGGTTTAGTTTCTCTGTTTCATTTGCATTTTTTGACTGTATTCATGGTAGTGATTACTGCTTTTTGGATTCCAGATGCAGGACTCCCTTGAAGATTTCTTGCAATGCTGGTTGTATGGTAGCAAATTTCCACAGTTTTGGTTTGTCTGGAAAAAATGCTATTTCTCCTTCATTTTCGAAGGATAGGCTTGCTGGGTATAGTGTTCTTGGCTTCAGTTTTTTCTTTTAGTATTTTGAATATACCATTCCATTTTCTTCTAGCCTGTAGAGTTTATGTTGAGAACTCTGCTGTTAGCCTGATAGGGGCTCCCTTACATGTGACTTGATACTTTTTTCTTATTGCTTTTAGTATTCTATCTTTGTTTTAGAGCTTTGCCAGTTTGAACATAATGTATCTTGGAGATGATCTTTTTTGGATTGAATCTCTTTGGGGATCTTTTAACCTCCTGGATCTGAAGGTCCATGTCTCTCCCTATACCTAGGAAATTTTCTATTATTATTTTCTTGAGTAAGTTTTTCATGGCTTTTCCTTTCTCCTCCCCTTCCGGAACACCCATACTTCAAATGCTTGTGTGTTTAAGGTTGTCTGCTACTTCTCTTAGATTTTCTTCATTTTTTAAAATTCTTCTTTCCTTTTTTATTTTTTTGTCTGCCTGTGTTATTTTGAAAAGAGTATTTTCAAGACCAGGAATTCTTTCTTCTGCTTGTTTTAGCCTGCTTCTTAAGCTCTCAGTTGTGTTTTTATTTCATTGAGTGAATCTTTCAGTTCCATAAGTTCTGTTACATTCTAATTTAAGGTATTAATTTCTTTGTAAATTTCCACCTTCATATCTTGGAATTTTTTTTTTCTATTTGCATTATGTTATCTAACTGGGTCTTCTTGTATCTCATTGAGTTTCCTTAAGATTGTTGCTCAGAATTTCTTTTTAGTCATTTCAAGTGTTTCCTGCTCTATAGGGTCTGGTATTTGAGAATTACTGTATTCTTTTGGTGGTGTCATATTTTCTTGTTTTTTTTCATGTTTCTAGTATCTCTATGTTGATGTCTGGTCATCTGGTGGAGCAGTTGCTTCTTCCATTACTCTGGAGTGGGCTTTGAGGAGAGAGACTTTCTCTTATTTTATTGGTCTCTGCTAGCTGATTCTCCTTGTGTCAATGCAGTTGAGTGGCTGGCAGGCATCTGCATGTCGGCTGTGGGTGTTCTGCAGTGATGAGCCACTTTTGCAGTGGCTGTAGCTGTGGTGGTGGCTGTGGTGTATGATCCATGTGGAAGTGATGTTTTCTGGTGGCTTGTGCCTTGTGCTGGGCAGGGAGCACTCCCTGCAGCTCTTGCCTAGGACCCTATGTGTGTTCCTGCCTTCTACTGGGTGTTGGGGACTGCCCACAGCTCTTGCCTAGAACCCTGTGCATGCTCCTGATGAGTTATGTATGAGAATGATGTTGTTTTATGATTTTGAAAATTATATGTTTGACCACAAACAACTGCTTTCTTGAATTATTGTGCTAATTTACTGTCTTATTTGTTATAGCACCTAAATGAACTACCATAAACTGGGTGGCTTATAAACAATAAACATTTATTTCTCATGGCTCTGGAGGCTGGGAAGTCCAAGACCAATGTTCTGGCAGATTCAGTGGATGGTGAAGTCCCATTTCTTATAAACAGAGCCTTCTATCTGTGTCTTCACATGTTGGAAAGGGTTAGCTAGCTTTCTGAGGTCTCTTTCATAATAACGCTAATCCAATCATGAAGGCTCCAGCCTGGTGACCTAATTACCCCCCAAAGCCCCACATCCTAATAACATCACCTTAGGGGTTAGAATTTCAGTAAATGAATTTTGAGGGGACACAAACATTCAGACCATAGCACTTATTAACAGGTTTCCTTCTGTATAATCCCTTCCCTGACTCAGTACAGATCCTGTATCCTACTTTCAATGCACCTCTATGGCAAAATGAGACCACTGACCATCAGAGACCACTGACCAAGCCTAGATTCAGTGCGGAATGCAAGACACTCTGTGTTAGTTCTCTAGCACTGCTCTAACAAACTACCACAAAGTTGGTATCTTCATACAACAGAAATTTATTCATTCACAGTTCTGGAGGACAGAAGTCCAAAATTAAGGTGTCAGTAAGGCTGTACTCCCTCTTGGTCCTAAGGGAGAATTTGTTTTTTGCCTCTTCCAGCTTCTGATAGCTGTTGGTATTATTTGTAACTACAAAATTCCAATTTCTGCTTCCGTACTCACAGTGCGTCCTCTTCCTCTGGGTGTTTTCTCCTCTCTGTATGTCAGACACCTTCTTCCCCAACCTTATAAGGACATCTGTTATTGCATTTGTGGCCCAGCCAGACAATCAGGATGATCTCCACATAACAAGACTCTTAACTTAATTACATCTGCAAAGATCCTTTTTTTTCCAAATAGGAACACTCACAGGTTCAGGGGATTAAGATATAGACATATCTTGTGGAGGTTACCATTCAACTCACTATACTGTCCGTATCTATCCCCAGTTGAGCTAGCAATCCTTATTCCCAGTGTTTCCCAACAGTATCTCTATTTATTTCTTGATACCTCCTCTATTCCTAGTACACAAACTTTCCTTATTACAACTCATTGTTTTTGTTGTTCATATGGTTTCTTTGCCTAGTACGACTTCCCTCTCCTTTTTACAGGTCTGGTGTCCAAACTTCCTTCAAGCAACTTCCTCCTGCCCCCAGACCCCACCCATCCCTATTCCAGGCTGAGTCTCACCCCTTTCCCCCAGGCTTCCATTGCACACTGAACACAGTTCTATTCTATTGCTTACTGAATGTTACTGTCTTTTTCCCTTCTATATGTCTGTGTACCCCATAGATCTTTTTCTTAAAGAGTACAAACTGAGTCCCCTTTGACTTTCCACAACCTCACACAGTGCCTGTAAATAATAGTCATTCACTAAGCATTGTTTAGTTAATCAGTCTCAAACTCAAGACCTTCTTGTTTCTAAAATTTAGCTTACAACTTTCTTTACATTTGCTAAAATTCTATTCTATTCTGTACAACCTAGCATTTGGATTATAATTCATTTTGTGTTTTGGTAGTTCCTTGTCTATCTTGCCTGTGTTTTCTCAGTTCACCCAAATTACTGACCCTGGAGGACAGAATTCATGTCTTCTGTGGTGTGTACATTGGGAACATAGAAATAACTTGCTAAGAATTTGTTAACTTAATCCCCGGGGGTGTGTGTGGGGGGGAATCAGTATATCTTGGGAGGAAGAAAGCCTGGCTTAAGTTTGTCTGTTATTTTACTACTCCTTATAGGGAGTCAAACTTTACTTCCCAGCAGTTTATTAATGCTGTTAGAAATAAGAGAAGTTATGTTCCTATTGGAATTTCTAGTTTCTAGGCTTTAAGAAACATATCTTTCATGAAGTCAGTTTATGGAATTTCATTTTACTTCCCATCTTATATCTTAATCATAATCACAGTAAAAATAATCAGTTGCTTCAAAACCTCCATTCACTTAAAGATTTTATTCTTATTGACCTTGGCTTATGTAATTTGAACAGAAGAAATCACTACCTAGGAGAAGAATATTTGAACTTTGATTCTGTGTTTCAAACAAAGTCTTAGCTGAGACTTCAGCTACATGGAAGGATGAAATTACTATCTACATACTTTGTAGAAACCACCAGTTAAAAATATGAAGGGATTGTACTGTATGATAGCTGACCCTAAGAAACTTTATTTTCTGTCCTTAGGTATTAAATGAATATTTGGGCAATGAAAAATTTTTGTTTTCTATGGCCTTATGAGATGTTAGCATCAAAATCATTTGGGAAAATTCACCTATTCTCAGGTGTCATTAAGACCTCCATATTCAGTCTAGATTAACTGAAAAATTTGGCCCCAGATATATTGGTGGATTTGGGCCAAGTTTTAGTCTAACTTTGGTATTTTTAAAATTTCAGGTGTAAAGGACATAAAACTTGGTGGATTCTTGCCCTCTGACCTAACACTAACTAAAACTCAACAATTTGGCTATGATTTCCTTTGAGGTTTTATATATTTTTTCAGCTATAAAATGTGAATCCAAGTTGGAGGCATATACCAAAGCCTCTATTTTAGCAAGAAAAATATTTATGAACTAAAAGTGGAAATTCTACAGAAACTTGGCTGAGCAGAAAACTTTAAAACTTGATCAACCAACTTAGAATATTATGGAGATGTGAACATTTCATGAAATTTGCTTTCACTTTTTTCTCTTCTCATAGTTCTAACTATAGAATTCTGCACTAAGAGGTTCTATGCTGCATTACAATTTTTTGATTGGTTCTATAGAGGAGCTTCTCTTATTTTCTTTGCCTTCAATGTCATTTGAGTCACTGTTTCATTTCTTTTTAAAGCTCATCTTTCATGGGGAACTTAGCAAATTTCTTTTGAGGACTGAATCAAAGGGCACAGTGAATAAATCCAGGCAATATTGGCCTCCAAATTACACTTCCTCATGAACTTGCTTCCTTGTGTTGACCATTATTTCCAGAGAAGGACACACCTCTGTAACATGCCCAATCTCAGGATGTTTCTATGGAAACATTCCCCAAGAGGTGTGGAGGTGGCCTCTATCCTCCTCCCTTGTCTAAATGTTCCAGTCCTAAAGCTCACAAGGTGAGCAAAAGTGTTTCTTGCTGTTCTTCCCAGAGTGTCTTGATCCCTTACACAGATAATATTTTTAGATGTTTGCCTAGATTTGCCTAAATTTTTTAGATGTTTGCCCAAATCTCCTGAAGATCGTTTATACAAAGTTTTTCTTCTCTTTTCTCTCCCCTCCCTCCCTCCATAATCTCTTTACTCCTTTCAGTGAAAGTTTCTATGCCCCAGAACAATATTGTCCTCATTTTGAAGAGAGGATAGAGAGGAGAGGATGCCTGCTAACCTCTATCATAAAATGATGCCCCATTTTATGATGAATTAAATAAAAATTGTACTATCTTCTAACTCTCATCATAAGCCTGATCTCCCACTGTTCTATTTTACCAATTTGACTCTTTGCTCTCATTCATTACTTTTTCTCCTAAACGTTTTTGTCAGCATATCTTTAATTTATTTTTACTTTATTTTGTTTTATTTTTAATTGAAATATAATTGATTATACATATTTATGGGGTAGAGTTGACTATCAGTATTCATGTATAGTATCCGATGAATGAGTCAATATTATTTGTATGTTCATCGTTACAAATTGTAATTATTCTCTGTGTTCCTTACCCAATTACTCCCTAACCCCCTCTTTCTCCCCATTTCCTAGCTCTAGTAACTATAGGTCTGTTCTCTCCTTCTGAAAGTTCATTGTTTTATTGTGGCTGGCCTTTCTTTTTCTCTTCTCCCTGTCTCTCTCACTCCCTCACTCCCTCACTTCCATGCTCACTCACTTTCTTGCTTTGCTCCCGCTTATGAGTGAGGACATGAGGTATTTCTCTTTCTGTGCCTGGTTTGTTTCACTTAACATGATTTTCTACAAGCTCATCCATGTTGTTGCAAATGGCAGAACTTCATTCTTTTTCATGGCTGAGTAGTATTCTATTGTGTGTGTACACCACATCTTCCTTCCTTATCCAGTCATCTGTCAATGGACATTTAGGTTGATTCTCTATCTTGGCTATTATAAATAGAGCTATGATGAACATAGGTGTGCGGATACCCCTTTGACATGATAATTTTCATTCCTTTGAGTATACACCCAGAGGTGAGATTGCTGGATCATATAATAGATGTATCTGTAGTTGTTTGAGAAACCTCCATACTGTTTGCCACAATGGCCGTACTAATTTACAGTCCCATCAACAGTGTAGAAGAGTTCCCTTTTCTCCACATCCTCACCAGCACTTGTTATTCTCAGTCTTTTTGATAATAGCCAGTGTAGCTGGGATGAGATGATATCTCAATGTGGCTTTGATTTGCATTTCCCTGCTGATTAGTGATGTTGAGCATTTTTTCATGTACCTGTTGGCTTCCTTCAAAAAATGTCTGTTCAGCTCCTTTGCCCATTTTTTAATTAGATTATTTGTTTTTTTACTGTGAAGTCATTTGAGGTCCCTCATTCTGTAGGTTGTCTTTTCACTCTGTTGATTGTTTCCTTTGCTGAGCAGAAGCCTTTTAGTTTGATATGATCCCATTTGTTTATCTTTTCTTTTGTTGCTTATGCTTTTGAGGTCTTATTCATAAAGTCTTTATCCAATCCTACATCCTGAAGTGTTTCCCCTGTGTTTTCTTCTAGGAGTTTTATAGTTTTAGGTCTTATACTTAATTCTTTAATCCATTTTGAGTTGGTTTTGGTATGTGGAGAGAGGTATGGGTCTAGTTTCATTCTTCTGTATGTCTTCTAGTTCAGAGATTCTTTCTTGTGCTTGTTATAGCCTGTTGTTTATACTCTCAGTTGTATTTTTTTTTAATTTCTTTTAATGAAATAAAATTTCTTTAGTTCCAGGATTTGTGCTTGACTTTTTTTCTTGTTGTTGCTTGTATCTCTTTAGTGTCAGACACTGTTCTAGGCTCCAAAGATACAGGGGGGAAAAAAAGCAACAAACAGAAAATGAGACGCACTTCATGTTCTGGTGAACCTTGTATTCTGGTGTACCCTGGGCATCCCAGCTTTGTACATTTGCTCATCTTTTGTGGTGCCTTCTTATGTGCTTGCCCAATCCTGACTTTGTTCAGCATCCTTCCACTGGTACATGCATTTCGAAGGTATCCTTTGTTCATTGTGTGCCTTCATAAGTAGACTTGTTCTTAACATTTGCAAGGCCTAGTACTAAAGCATGGAAGAGATCTGCACACCATTTGTCTAAATATTTAAAAGATAGAAGTCTAGCTAAAAACCTTGATAGCTAATATCAAAATTGAAAAATGTATAAGGCTATGGTGTTCATATGTCTGAAAGTTGGCAAAGTATAAGATTACTAAATTTACTATTATTGTACATATCTGGGTATTCTGATTTGATCAATCGGCATTGTTTGGACAAGTGGTAAATAAAATATAATTAATAATTACTATATATTTATTATTAAAATGTTTTCTTCATTTTAGCAAAATCAATAGTAATGGTATATTTAAAGTTTTCTTTTTTAAAAAGCTCAATTGTTTTATATTGGCAGAGATGTCAACGCAGACATCTCATTCTGAGTCACCATCATTCTGGGACTTTTTTTTTTTTTTAATTTCTAATTTGGAGAATTCCACTGAGGCTACCTTAACTGGAACTATTAATAAAATCCTTAAAGCAGCATTTGATTCTAAATAATCATAAATTTTACAAATCATGTCCCATCATTCTAATAGGGAGCTGTATGAGAAAATATCATCATCACAGAAAGTAGTCTGAAGTATTTTAATTTCCTTTTACAAAGTGTTATCTATAGTAAGTATATTGCTTTTATACCATGTTTTAAAGCAACGTCTAAATCCATACGGTAATGTAAACAATTAGTTTCATTGGTCATACATATCACTTCTAAACCTATATGTACTAAAATTTAAGAAAAATTTAAATGTTTAATATTGCAAACTGTTCTTCAGCTTCCATGGGCACCTATTGCAAATACGTGAATTTACTGGCATATGAATATGGCCAGATGCCACACCTGGAACACACAGAGAAAAAAAATGGATGCTCAGCAACAGCTGGGAAAAGAAACTTCATTATGCAAGAATTTATTGCATGCGTACTGAGAAAGACTTGACAAGTTAATTAATTTGTGTTTACTCTTTCCTAATTCTTCTGCTGCTCAGATCTTTCCCACGTAATGAAGCACTATCATCTTTCAAGTCAGCCACTTCATCGCATTCAAATGCAGTCATCTTCCGTTTTGAAAACAAATGGCAAGAGATTTGAAGAAACGATTATTTTATTCGTAATGAAGCACTATCATCTTTCAAGTCAGCCACTTCATCGCATTCATATGCAGTCATCTTCCGTTTTGAAAACAAATGGCAAGAGATTTGAAGAAACGATTATTTTATT
This sequence comes from Galeopterus variegatus, assembly GCF_000696425.1. NCBI lineage: Eukaryota > Metazoa > Chordata > Mammalia > Dermoptera > Cynocephalidae > Galeopterus > Galeopterus variegatus. The sequence continues at coordinate 127,074 of NW_007734941.1, forward strand.
TGAGACCTGAAAAAGGCTTGACATAAGAAGCTGTGTTTAAAACTAAAGATTGGGCTGGGTCTGCTCTGCCTGCTGAATCCTGGGTGACAAGGGATCCATGTATTCTTTTACAAATTTTGTTTTGTATGTTTACAATGTGCACCACTCTCTAAACTGTGTGGCTCAAAGGAAGATATCTCTCACCCACGCCTAAAAGTAATACTCCCTAAAAGAAACTTAGGCTAGCAGTGATCTATAATTCTTCTGAAATCTCTAAACGCTGCATTTTTTTCTTATGTCTGGAAAAATGTGGTAAATACTATAGTTGCTTGTCCACGTGTCATATATCCTAATAGAAAAAAATAACTTACGACCACAAAAGATATCTTTTTTGTTTTTTCAGCCACCACCTGTGCCTAGCACAATAGATTCAACATTGTAGAATCTAATTTACTTTAAAAGTATTGAATAATTAAACTAAATAAATAAAACAAAAATACAATCCTTTTTTAAAGTTAGGAATAAATTATACATACCTGTGACAGGGTAATTAACCATCACTAAACTGACCTCCGATTCTGGGTGACCATGAGAATGACAGTGTCAAAAACCAAACTGTGAATGTTAAATTGCAGTGTGGGAGGGAGAGGACTGATGGAAGAAAGGAGAGTGAGAACCAGTTTAGTTTAAGGAGAAATTGGGAAATACTAAGGGAAGGGTCCAGAAGGAAATAAGATATGTAGGATTAGAGTGCAAGACAGAGAGTGACCTTAGCAAAAGATTTCTGCCTTGTGTTTCAGAAATTATAATAATAATACCTCTGGTGTGGTAATAATCAATACATTTCTTGATTATTTACCATGTATTCAATATCCTGTTAGATGCTCTACACGTATCAGCCCATTTAGTCCCATGATCTTTTTCTTTGAGATCATGTAAGTCAGGCTTTGAGATGGTTACTTGCCAACAGAACCAGGAAACAAACCCAGGTGTGTCTTTCTGCACAGCTTTGCTCTTAATAGCTGAGGGGATTTGAAGCCATAGGATAGGATTCCAGCTCTCTGGAACAAGGCAAAGAGAAACAAGCAAACAAATAAAAAAATGACACTCAGGGAACAGTAACATCTGGGAGAAGAAAATAAAGCTTTATCAATTAGTCTAACTTATGAGTGAGTAAAATCTCACTTGAATTTGTTTAAACCAAAGAGGAGATTTTAAAGGAAGGATAAGCTGTGAAAGAATTGGATAACCATGATTGGAGAAAATCCACGATCTCTCATAGCATCAGGAACCAAGCCCTTGAGCATTAGGCTTCTTTCTCTGTCTGTGAGTCATGCTTCTCTCCATGTGTCAAGTTAATTATTCTCTCTGTCTGTAGTTTCATCCATGTTGCAAGAATTCAGGTAGTCAAAAGTTTTAAAATTTTATGGCTTGTGATTTCAGCCAACAGAAGGACACTGACATGACTCTTTGGGTCTTAAGTCCAAAAATTCAGGACAAAGTACTAATTGTCCCTGCCTAGGTCAAGTGCTATAACAATAGTTAGGATGATTTTTGCTGCATGACAGAGAAACCCTAAATGATCCCTTATGGATATTTTTCTTATATAACAAGAAATCTGGGGGGAAGGTGGCTCCAGGATTGGTTTAGTGCTAAATGATGTTAAGCAGCAGAATAGCTAGGATTCTTTTAGCATTCCCCTCGTGATAGAAAGATGACCACAGTTGCTATCATAATTATATCCTTACAGCAGCATCTGAAGTGGGAAGAAAGGAGGCTCTTTTTGTGTAACATTCTCTTTTTGACACGAGGGAAATATCTGCATTTCAGGTTTAGTGGGACCCAAATCTAATACAATTTTGAGATCCCTTTTAAGAAAAAGAAAAAAAAATTAAAATATAAAATTAGGCATGGGGTGTTGGCCAAGGTCATTGTGAGTGTGGGGCCCTGAGCTTCCTAGTAAATCAAGTCTCTATTGTATTTCTTTTTCTGTCTCAGTGGTTGAACTGAGTCACATGAAGCCAGGTCACTCCTGGCCACAAGGAACTTGGGAAAGCAAGTATCTGGATCTTTCACCAGCTGGCTGTGATGTTTTGGGGCCTCTTTCCTAAGTGCCCTAACAATCAGGTTGCTGAACCCTGGTTCTTTTCTCTTGCTTTGAGCTGCCAGCTGCGATTCTGGTTCCTGATGGCATATTCTCCTCTAGCAGAATCCTGTCTTTCTTTAGTGCACTGTTTCTAATTTACTGTGGCCTGGGAATTCAAATAACACTTCTTGTTAGAACTCATCTTAATGCAAGAGTAAATGCCCCAAGTGAGCATCTGTGGCTCCCACGTGAGTTTCTTTGGGGATCTCTTCTTTGAGCTAGGTGCTATAAATTTTAGTGTATGGATGGCCAGAACAATTTTTGATTTGCTTCTGAACATTCAAATAGATTCAGCTAGCTAATGAGATGCTGACAGCATCCAGCAAAGTTCCTTGTAGGAAGTTATCCCACTTTACATTGTTTCCCATGTTCTAAGTTATTATTTTTTTAAAAAATTTATAGGGTTTATAAAAATTTTTTTAGGATATCACTGAGATACTATTAACTACAGAAATAATTCTTTAGTTTTAAAGTCCTCATTTTAGGGAATCACCTTGACCAAACTTTGGATGATGAGCAGCTTAGTTTACAGTGGTTAAGAGTCTGTGTTGTTAATGACTGACATACACCCACCACGCAACAAATCTGGGATTGATGGGAAAGGAAAAACTACTAGAACAACCTGATTATTCCAAGAGATAATATTTTTTAAATGAATATATGTATCAGTGGCAGAAGTTACAGGAGAAAAGCCAGTTACCAAGGATATCACATTATTTGCAGAGTGTCTTTGAATCTTGAGATGACATTTAGGTCAAAATTTCAAGAGTAGGACTTCTGAGGTCAGAATCAGTAATGTAGCTGGATAATAGTCAATTGACTTAAAAAACCAGTCTTTGAGCCAACCCCTTTCTCTCAGTTCCTTTTCCTAATTATCCCACTTTTCCCCAAAACATGACACAGAGACTCTTTTGCTATGAGAGAGTAAATGGCAAGGGACCTAAAATACATACAAAAGTTTCAAAAGCTCAGTGTAAATAGTCACAGACTTGAAAAATAATGCAGGTTTAAGAAAATGATTGCCTCTGTAAATCACTTGAGAATTCGATGCTGATTCTAAGTGCAGATGGGCATTGAAACAAGCGTGTGCGTTTGCGACTGCTTCTCAACTCCCAGTTGGATACTGAAAAAAGGCTGTTTCTCAATTTCCTGTTTTTGTGCCTTGTGAAAATCATTCTGCTGCCCCCATCCCCAACCCTGCTTATTTCTTCTTTTCACATCTTTTCTTGTGTGGAGGATGTTACCCACGGTTCCTGGCCATGAAGAATGCAGGAAAGTCCTGAGGATGAGATTGAGACCAGCTACAAAGTGTGAGAAATAAGTGGTGGGAAGACAGAGACACAGTGATGCAGGGTTATGAGCTGTACAGTTATTTCTAGCTTTGAATTGTTTCCAAATCTCATACATTCACAGACAGCCTCGCCAAAGCCCACAGCTGTCATGCATTTTCAACAGATTCCACAGGGCCTAGATGAGGTTTGAAGGCATTCCTTTGCTCTTACACATTAGTTAGAAGGAATTACCGTAACATCTGATATTGTGGAAGTGGGATATTTGCCATCCTGACCTTGCCCAAAGCAGTCCGGAAATAGGGGTCCAAGAATGTATTGTCTCATATGACCTCTAAAGGTCACTGGGGGCCTGTTGATGGTGTTCTGAGAAAAACCAAGCATTCAACATGCTCTTGCATTTGGAGAAACTGGGCTGCTTTGGATGGACACAGTGGGCAGACACATGTTCCTGTGGCACTCTGGATGTTTGTCATAGGAAAGGCATGTTCCACTGGAGAAATTCCCAGCTGTCAGTAATGTGCTGATACACCACAGCCAATCATCAGAGGACGAGCCAAATAAACAGGATGTTCACAATGTGTGTGATTGCATGAGTGTGTCACAAAACTTCTGCCCATTTCACAGCCTCATAATGGGATTGACATGCATTGCTTAATCTGCATCTGTCTGTTTAGGGTAGAAACACATAAACACCATGGAAACGATGTATAAGAAAGCCCTTTCTTTGGCTATACAGGCTGCTGATATGATGGGATGAAATCTGGTATAAATTGAGAACAAACATTGCTTTAATATTATGAGTTTACTTGCTGGAAAGTGCCTTTAAGTCATCCAAACACAGACAAGAAGAAATAATCAGATAATCAGTGGCTATTGTCAGTTGACGAAAGGGGTTGAGTCTATACAAGCAGACATACATGGAGTCATCGTCATTCTTTCTTCGTGTAAGACACTCATTAGTTGAGTTATTTATATAAGTGTACAGAAACAAGTCAAAGTTATGTCATTGCCCTTTTTGTTTGGAGCTGCTACTGCTGTTAACTATTAGTGTCTAAACATATTCCAAAGGCAGCAATTTGAGAACGGGGAGTAGTTCCTTCAGCATTCATGTGTAGAATGGGTTCTTTGAAAAATAACATAGGTGTTCTGTTAAGTGTCAGACTTCTTATTTCTGAGTATTCAAATACCCTTTGCTCAAACTTGGACATCCATTAATGATAACAACAGTAATAAATAACATTTATTGTACATTTCCTAGGTGCTTGTACTTTACTAAGCCTTTAACATGCATGAATGCTTTTAATTCTCACAAAACTATATAAGGTTGATACTACTATTATTACTATTTCAAAGATAACACAGAAGTTAGTAGGCTTGCCTAAGAAGATAGAGATAGTGAGAGAGCAAACTTGAACTCACATCTATCTGAGTACTGAATCCAGGCACTTAACCACTCCACTATATTACCCTCGTGCATCTCTGTTTAATGTGAAATATGATCCTATTACAGTCTCTGGTGCTAATTACTGTGTTTCATTGAAATGTGACTTGTATTTTCTTGACCAGTATTAATACGGAGATGATTTTGGTATTCTTGGTATTCCATCCATTTAGAACACTTCGGCCAACTTAGTGAGGTTTCAGATGGAGGAACGTGACATGGAGACTTGGTAATGATCTTTCTCTTTTTTTCAGTTTTGATTTTTTAATTGTGGTTCTTACATGTTGCTTTTGAAACATTGCCCCAAGTGCACAAATTTAGGCCAAAACCTTATGTGTCAGGATGCCACCTCCTAGAAATTTTGACATCCCTTCAATTGTTTTTATGTGATAAACACAGCAGGAAGAAAAAAAAGTTCTAAATTTACAGAATATGAATGCTTATTTTGGTTTATGAAGTCTTAAAGACTCGTGCTATGATATCATTTGGTAGAAGGCAGTACTACATAGTAGTTAGGGTACAGGCTCTAGGGTGTCATTACTTACCATCTGTGTGACCTTGGGAAATTTAATTAATGTCTCTGTGCCCATCTTTTTAAAAATCTGTACAATAGTCATAAAGAAATAATTTTCTCCTTAGATTATTGTTAGGATGAAATGAGAAAATTCATGTAAAATGCATAGCCTCTTATAAGTATTCAAAAAAATGCACTGAAACACCTTTTGCTATTCCTCATCACCAATTCTTGTGTTTTTTTTCTCCAAGGTCCTTATCACTGTCAGACATACTGTATTATACTTGTTAAATGTTGCCTCCCTAAATTAGAATGTAAGCTCCATGAAGCCAGGTATATTTTGTTCTCTGTTGTATCTTCATTGCCTACAACAGCACCTGTTACAAGTTAGTTCTTCATGAATATTTGTCAGATGAACGAATGATAGTTATTATTATTATCATTGTTATTACTATTACTATTATTATCATATGTTTTAGACTCAGATACCATGCTTAAAAAAATCCTCAAGATATTGTTTAGGTTTGAATAGTTACCAAGAGGCTCAAGAAATATTTGATTCCTGATCAGAATTTTATGGTTTATAAGAACATCAGAGTACATTGAGTTTAACTTCTTCACTGTATAAAATAAAATAACATAAAACACTCTAAGGACCAGCGATGTTAAGTGATGTCATCTCGGTCAGTAATCAGCTAGTGGCAGATAAGAATGGAGGTTGCAGCTTGCAGGCCCAGTGCCATGACACTCTTTCTACTATGTTCACTCAGGTCTAATTCAGGTACCAACATGGCTCTCCACTCCTCAGTGGACCAGGCTTCAATCTAGAGGGATACTGTGGCCCTATTTCATCTTTGCATTTTACTCTAAACTTCTTATCACTTCTTGTTGATCAGTCATGGCTGTCTTCCACGTTTTTCACAGTAATGGAATTTCTTTTCTGGATGATAAAATATGCTGTTATGAAAAGCTACATGCAAAGGTGGCTGAGAATTAATTGCATGATGCTGCCAGGAGCCAGGAACAACTGCTCCTCTACAGACCACTCAGTAAAAATTGGTCATCTTTCATCAGCCCTATTTGGAGACTTCACTGGATTTCAGGATCTCCAGAATTTTCCATCTGCAGAGAAAATTAAAATAGGTAAAAGGTATGAAGGTTATTAGTCTTCTTGCTACAGAGCTGTCTAGAGAAAAATGTATGAATTCATTGAACAAACATTTAAGTGATGAGTAGGAAATGTGTATGTATGTGGACAGAGTTCATGAATATTTTAATATTCGCACTTTTTTTCTTAAGAAGTATACAGTCTAGAGATCTAAGATTTGCTGAGCCCATGCACCCGAGCCACCCATGCCAGAGCAGGTAGGCACCACCATGAGACTCCCAGCCCAGGCCAGTGCACGTCACCCAGAGAGGCCCCCAGAGAAGCCTAGAGCTGCCCTGCCCAAGCGTCCCAAGGCATTCTTGCCGGAGCAGGTAGGCACTGCCACAGGACTCCCAGCCCATGCCAGTGACACCACACAGAGAGGCCCTGAAGCTGAAGAAAAGAATTTAAAAAAAGAAACTTAAAAAGAAAAAAGAATTTAAAACATTGAAGAAAATCTAAGGGAGATAACAGAGAACCTTAAGTGCTCAAATATCCAAATCATGGGTATTTAAGAAGGGAGGAAAAAGGAAATGACATTGAAACATATTCATCGAAATAATGGCAGAAAACTTACCAGGTATAGGGAAAGACACAGATCTTCAGATTCAGGAGGCTCAAAGATCCCCAAACATATTCAACCCAAAAAGGGACTCTCCAAGAAATTTTATAGTCAAATTGGCAAAACGCAAAAAGAGAATCTTAAAAGCTGCAAAAGAGAAGGGTCAAATAACATATAAGGGAGCCCCAATCAGACTAACATCAGACTTTTCATCACAAACCCTAAAAGCCAGAAAGGAATGGGATGATATACTCAAAATACTAAAAGACAAAGATTGCCAGCCGAGAATACCTTACCCCACAAGGCTATCCTTCCGAAATGAAGGGCAAATAATACATTTCTCAGACAAACAAAAACTGCAGGAGTTCACTACCACATGACCAGTCTTACAAGAAATTCTGAAGGGAGTACTGGGTTTGGTACCTGAAAAACAACCACCACTTCCATAAATACTCAAGAAAAAACAAAACCCACCAGTAAAATAAAAATGCTAACAAAAAAGAGAAAAAAAAGTTTACCGACCATCCCAAGAAACCAACAAATACAGAAAACAAACATTAAATCAGAAAGAAAGGGACAAAAGATACTTAAGACATCCAAAAATAATCAATAAAATGCTGAGTAAATCAACAACTTTCAATAACAACTCTTCATGTAAAAGGATTAAATTCCCCACTCAAAAGACACAGACTGATTGACTGGATTAAAAGGTGGACCCAACTATAGGCTGCCTTCAAGAGACTCCCCTCACCTGTAAAGACAGACATAGACTAAGACTGATAGGATGGAAAAAGATATACCATGCAAATATAAATGAAAAACAAGATGGAGTAGTTATTTTTACATCAGATAAAATAAACTTTAAACCAAAAAACATAAAAAGAGATAAAGAAGGCCACTATATAATGATAACAGGATTGATCCATCAAGAAGACATAACAATCATAAATATGTACACACCCTACATCAGAGCAGCCATATTTATAAAGCAAATTCTATTAGACCTAAAGAATGAGATAGACACTAATACCATAATAGCAGGGGACATGAGCACCCCACTTTCAATATTGGACAGATCATCTAGGCAAAGAATCAGCAGAGAAACACAAGATCTGATCTTTAGACCAGTTGGACTTGGAAGATATCTACAGAACATTCCATCCAACAACCTCATCAGCACATGGAACATTCTCTAGGATAGATCACATGTTAGGTCACAAATCTAGTCTCAACAAATCCAAGAAAATTGGGATTATTCCGTGTACTTTTTCAGATCACAATGGATTAAAATTAGAAATCAATAACAAATGAGATTCTGGAAACTATACAAACACATGGAAATTAAACAGCATTCTACTTAATGACATATGGGTCCAGGAAGAAATTAAACAGGAAATCAAAAAATTTATTGAAACTAATGAACACAATTATACACTATACCCAAACCTGTGAGATCCTGCAAAAGCAGTACTAAGAGGGAAATTTATTAAATGCTTCAGAAATATGGAAAGATGACAAGTAAACAACCTAGCACTTCACTTTTAAGAACTAGAAAAACAAGAACAATCCAAACCCAAAGTGGGCAGACAGAAAGAAATAATTAAGATCAGAGCAGAACTTAATGAAATAGAAACCGAAAAAATGATACAGAAGATTGATGAAACAAAAAGTTGTTTTTTTGAAAAGATAAATAAGATTGACAAACCATTAGCAAGGCTAACTGAGAAAAGAAGAGAGAAGATCCAAATAACAAAAATTAGAAATGAAAAAGGTAATATTACAACTGATACCTCAGAGAAACAAGAAATCATTAGAGACTATGGTAAACAACTATATGCCAATAAATTTGAAAATCTGGAGGAAATGGATAAATTTCTGGACACACACAAACTACCAAAACTGAGCCAAAAGATGTAGAAAATCTGAAGAGACCAATAACAGTAAAAGAGATTGAAACTGTTATCAGAAGGCTTCCAACAAAGAAAAGCCCAGGACCAGATGGGTTCACTGCAGAATTCTACCACACCATTAAAGAGGAATTGATACCAATTCTCTGCAAACTATTCCAAAAGATTGAAACAGAGGCCATTCTCTCAAACTCATTCTATGAAGCAAACATAACCCTGATACCAAAACCAGACAAAGATACAACAAAAAAGAAAACTCTAAGCAAATATCCTTGATGAATATAGATACAAAAATCCTCAATAAAATACTCACTAATGGAATACAGCAACACATACACAAAGTTATACACCATGATCAAGTGGGATTAATCCCAGGAATGCAAGGTTGTTTCAACATATGCAAGTCAATAAATGTGATACACCACATCAATAAAATCAATGACAAAGACCATATGATCATCTCTATAGATGCTGAAAAAGCATTTGACAAAATTCAACATCTGTTCATGATAAAGACTCTCTACAAATTAGGTATAGAAGGAAAGTATCTCAACATAATTAAAGCCATATAAGATGAGCCAACTGCTAATAACCTCTGGAATGGGGAAAAGCTGAAAGCTTTTCCCTTAAGAACAGGAACTAGACAAGGATGCCCACTCTCACCACTCCTATTCACATAGTGTTGGAAGTACTAGCCAGAGCAATAAGAGAAGAGAAGGAAATAAAGGGCATCCAGATTGGAAATGATGAAGTCAAACTGTCCCTGTTTGCAGATGACATGATACTATATATTGAACAGCCTAAAGCCTCTACAAAAAAACTCTTGGAGTTGATAAATGATTTCAGCAAAGTAGCAGGATACAAAATTAACACACAAAAATCAGTGGCATTTCTATTCTCTAATAGTGAATGTGGAGAAAGAGAAATCAAGAAAGCAAGCCCATTTACAATAGCCACGAAAAAATTAAAATCCTTCAGAATTGAGTTAACCAAGGATGTGAAAAATCTCTATAATGAGAACTACAAACCACTCCTGAGAGAAATTAGAGAGGATACAAGAAGATGGAAAGATATCCCCCACTCTTGGATTGGAAGAATCAACATTGTGAGGATGTCCATACTGCCCAAAGTGATGTACAGATTCAATGCAATCCCCATCAAAATTAGAAGGACATTTTTTCTCTGAAGTGGAAAAGACTATCTTAACATTTATATGGAATAACAAAAGACCATGAGTAGCCAAAGCAATTCTGAGCAAAAAAATAAAGCTGGAGGCATAACACTACCTGACTTTAAACTATACTACAAAGCTATAATAACCAAACAGCATGGCACTGGCATAAAAACAGACACATGGATCAATGGAATAGAACAGATAATCCAGAAACCAACCCATACACCTACAGCCATCTGATATTTGACAAAGGCACTGAGTCTACACACCAGGGAAGAGACTGCCTCTTCAGCAAATGGTGCAGGGAAAGCTGAATATCCATATGTAGGAAAATGAAACTAGACCCATTCCTCTCACCACATACCAAAATCAACTCAAAATAGATTAAATAATTAAGCATACACCATGAAACAATAAAACTCCTTAAGGAAAACATAGGAGAAACACTCCTGGAAGTAGGATTACGTACAGACTTCATGAATATGACCCCCCAAAGCACATGAAACCAAAGGAAAAATAAACAATGGGATTATATCAAACTAAAAAGCTTCTGCACAGCAAAAGAAACAATTAACAGAGTGAAAAGATGACAAAAAGAGTGGGAGAAAATATTTGCAAAATATTCATCTGACAAAGGAGTAATATCCAGAATATGTAAGGAACTCAAACAACATTACAGCAAAAAAAATAATACCCCAAATAACCCAATTAAAAACTGGGCAAAGGAGGTGAATAGGCATTTCTCAAAGGAAGATATATGAATTGCCAACAGACACATGAAGAAATGCTCAATTTCACTCAGCATTCAGGAAATGCAAATCAAAACCGCTCTCAGATACCATCTCACTTCAGTTAGCATGGCTAATATCCAAAACACTGAGAATGATAAGTGCTGTTGAAGTTGCAGAAAAAAGGGAACTCTCATACATTGTTGGTGGGACTGTGTCGGGTCTGCAACCGGTTGACCCGAACAGCCCTTGCCTTGATATCAGTCCCTCCCTTGGTGTCCCTTCTGGTTGGTGGCGGATTGCCCAGATTCCTCTTTCCCCGGTCCCTGTTGGGAGGAGACTGAGGAAGAGAGCCGTGAAGAGAGGTGAGCACAGCCACCGGCCCCAACCAGCCTGTTAAAAAACACTCAGATGCAGTGGGGGTTCTGTCGAGCAGTTCCGTTTATTATCACACGAGCACTTGCTTTTAAAGGCAAACGGGGAAGGGAGGTTTTTACATCCTCCAATCAGCTTAAAGGTTACAAGAGCATGCATCCTGTCTCAATGCCTAGCTATTGCAATCACACAGTGTTCACGAGTGCAGAAGCATGTATTTGGCCAATAATGGCTAAGGCAAGGTTCCCTCAGACACTCCCACCCTACTTCCTCCTGGCGCCATCTTAGGCTGCCATGTTAATACGCCCTTGTGGGCCCATAATGGCACCGCTTGTAATGTCACTTAAGGTGGCGTTAGTTTTTAAGGCCTGACATCTCTCCCTTTTTTTTGTGTGTGTTTTTTTTCTTCCTTTTTGTCTTTTTTACTGACCGGTAATGGGATCGCAACCCTCGGTGTTGCGCCCGCACCGCGCTCAGCCAGTGAGCAGGAACCGGTCTCCACATGGGATCCGAACCCTCGACGGGAGCGCCGCAACGCTCCCAAGAGGCGCACTCTCCAGTGCGCCACCGGGCTGGCCCATCTCCCTTTTTGTTTTAATTAGGCAGCTGGAGGCGGGTAACCTTCCCAGCCTCGCCTCTATTCCCTCTGGTGGCTGTGCCTGTCTTAGGTTGTTTCCCTCTGGAAATCTTACCCATCATTGACTATCCAGCCAAGCTGGGGTGGGGTGGAGCCTTATAACTTGGTGTTTATTTTTTGAAGGGCCACAATCTGGCAGATAGCATAGGGACCCAGGATGATAAGAGCAAGGAAAATGGCTAGGGGGCCTGCCAGGGAGGACAGCCATGGAGAACTTGAAAACCAGCTTTGGAACCAATTACTATTGGCTTCGCATTCGTTTTTTATGCTTTTCTAATTCTTCTCTAAGCTTAGCTAGGGAATCCTTGACTACTGCAGAGTGGTTGGCATAGAAGCAGCACTCTTCTTTGAGGGCAGCACATAATCCTCCTTGCTGTAAGAACAACAGGTCTAGTCTGCATCGATTCTGTAAAACAACATCAGAAAGTGATGTTAGAGATTTTTTTAAATGTGATACAGACACCTCCAAGCAGCCAAGATCTATGTCCACTGCCTCCCTAAGGGAAGCTACCTGTTGATGTGCCAAGGCCATTCTGGCGGTCCCGGTACCCGCTCCAATAACTCCCAAGAGGGAGCTGATGGCCACCGCAGCCACCCCTGCGGCCCGCTTGTTTCGGGTCCACTTATTTCAGGTTTTGGGGGTGCTCCAAGTTTGGAATAAACTTTCCCTGGGATACCAGTGTACTGTGGGTACAACAGACACAGCTATGCAAGTGTCTTCTGCCAGGGAGGCATTGTAAATACACTGGGTGAGCCCTGCCTTGTTGCATAACCAAGATCTATTAACCACTTGGGTCCAGGGAGTGGTGAGATTTGCCACAGTGCTGCAAAAGGGCTTGTTGGCACCTATGCAGGAACCTTTGCCAAGGACCCACGGGAAGGTGAGTCCGGGGTTGGTTTTATTGTGGTTACGTACACATTGGCTAGCGTTTACACCTAGCAGAGTGGCATTGGGCAATGGTACTGCTTGATTTATCTCTACCCGCACATGGCACTCTTCTTTAAAGAAGGCGCAGAACTTGATAAACAAGTTTGCAGGGAGGACATCCTTACAGAGCATTTTCCAATCTTGGGTTGTGCAGGGTTGGTACGCTAAGCCCTGGAGGATGGTTTCTGCCCATGGGGAATTGGGCCCATCCTCTGCAACAGCCTTTTTCAGCTCTTTAAGGTTATGAGCTTCCCAAGGATACCAAGTGGCTGGCCTATTTCCATCGGGGGCAATGTTGACCGGATAGGCCTGAGGGGCCGCTTCCCCCTATGAGCTGCAGACGGCTGGGGGTTCCCAGTGAGCCATGACAGGAAAAGCCTGCAGCTCTGCCGGGGGTGTTTTTAAAGGGGGGCTAGCCTCTGCCACTTCTTCAGGTGCCCCCTTCTCTACATTTGGCTAGGCTCTGGCGGGATGAGTATGCCGGGAGAGGAGGGTACAGGGTAGGGGCATAGATATCACTCAGGGGCTCAGGACCTTGCATTGGCAACTTTGTTTCCTTGTTTCTCTCCTCATCGAACTGCACTCAATCCCTTTCTGCCCATTCCTGATGCTCGGGACGGAAGCAAAGCTTTAGGGCAGAGATGGTTGGGTAGAACCCTAAGGGGTGGTCTAGCCCGTGACTAACCTCATTCTTTCTGGCCAGGGTCTGAACCCAATCCCAAGTCTCATATGAGAACAAGTTGGATGAAGGTGCCCAAGGGGCCACCTGCACCACATGATGCCAGGCATTGGTGGCTGTGGAGTCAGATATTTCTAGGCCTCTGCTTTTTAACATGTACTTTAAAGCTTTGCAGGCTGTCTGGTAACTCTTTACACACACGCCTCCCATGTTGCCCTGCGAGGAAGGGACAAAGGGAAGCAACAGGGCAGAGAAGTGCAGGGCCTTCCCCCTATTATGGTACTCACCCTGACACGCAGGCGGATTGCTTCACGGCGACTACCGCGGTTGTGGGGGCCACTCTGTTGGTTGGTCACCCTTTGTCAACCTTCTTTCAGGGCCGAGCAGCCGGGGGCCTCACTCACTTGCCTTTTACCCATGAGTTTTAAAAAATGCCTTACACGGGGCACCACTCTGTTGGGTCCACCACCAGCTGACCCGAACAGCCCTTGCCTTGCTATCAGTCCCTCCATTGGTGTCCCTTCTGGTGGGCGGGCGGATTGCCCAGATTCCTCTTTCCCTGGTCCCATTGGGAGGAGACGGAGGAGGAGAGCCGTGGAGAGAGGTGAGCACAGCCGCCGGCCCCGACCAACCTGTTAAAGAACACTTAGACGTGGTGGGGGTTCTGTTGAGCAGTTCCGTTTATTATCACACGAGCACTTGCTTTTAAAGGCAAATGGGGAAGGGAGGTTTTTACATCCTCCAGTCAGGTTAAAGGTTACGAGAGCATGCATCCTGTCTCAATGCCTAGCTATTGCAATCACACAGTGTTCACAAGCATGGAAGCGTGTATTTGGCCAATAAGGGCTAAGGCAAGGTTCCCGCAGACACTCCCACCCTACTTCCTCCTGGCGCCATCTTAGGCTGCCATGTTAATATGCCCTTGTGGGCCCATAATGGCGCTGCTTGTAATGTCACTTAAGGTGGCATTAGTTTTTAAGGCCCGACAGGACTGCAAAATGGTGCAGCCTCTATGGAAAATGGTATGGAGGTTCCTCAAACAATTGCAGATAGATCTACCATATGACTCAGCTATCCCACTGCTGGGAATATACCCAGAGGAATGGAAATCACCATGTTGAAGCCAGACCTGTACTCCAATGTTTATTGGAGCACTATTTACAATAGCTAAGAGTTGGAACCAGCCGAAATGTCCATGATCAGATGAGTGGATACAGAAGCCGTGGTGTATCTACATAATGGAATACTACTCTACTGTACTATAAAAAAGAATGAAATACTACCATTCACAGCAACATGGATGGACTTAGAAAAAATTATATTAAGTGAAATAAGTGAACTTATTTGTGGGAGCTAAAAATAAATATATACATAAACAAACAGGGTGGGGGGCAGGGAAGAAGACACAACAATCATAATTGTTTGAACTCGTTAAGACAAGTGAATGGATATGAAGTTGATGGGTGGGAGGGGGGAGAGGATGGGGGAAGGAGGAATCAGTAAAGGGTCAGGAAAATCAATTGCATCGTATATGGATAAAATTTTTTTAAAAAAGAAGTTTACAGTCTAGCTTAAAAACAAATTACCCAAAATTAATCCTAGTGATACATAACACAATAGTGAGAACTTGGAGAGGGGAGATGAAAATACGATTTTGAGGTAGTTTCAAGGAGGAAGATATCACTTCTATATGGCAAATTAGGGTGGTCATAGAAGAGGCAGCATGTAACTAGACTTCGATGTATCAGCAGTATTCTTCAAATGGCACACATCTTAGATGACATATTTTAAAGTTCATTACTTAGGGTCTGTTTTACTTCGTGACATTTTATATTCTTATGTATGCCACAAAATAGGCAGAAAAGTACACAACATAATGCAACCACCATAGCTTATTTCTCAAAATTGAGGCATTTATTAGAAGTATTAATATGTACTTTTTGCATAGCTGCAATTATAAATATTTACATGAGTTTATAAGTGACAGTATGCTAAAAGAAAAAAAAATTATCTTCTACTTGCAGAAATACAATACTTGTAGTCTATGCGGAGCTAAGAATTTAACGACAGATTCTGTTTGGACTTTCTGATTTGACTTATATAACTAATTATGGTTACACCCCCAAAGTTTTCCAAACCAAAGTCTGTTATGATATGCTATAATGTGTGGTGTAACAAAGGAACCCATAAGCTGAATGAAACTCTATTTCTTATACCAAAAATTGTGGAAAACACTTATAATTGCCTTCACATACTTTTTTCCCCCTTGTGGGTTTTTCTTTCTACTTAAAATAATTTGCTACATCTATTTTGATAGTTGTTCTTGTTCCTGAACCTTATTTTCAAAAGTAAACATGACACTAGTTAAATAAATAATTTTAGTTTTACTTAACTTTTTCAATGTATTAAGCACTACCTGGCAACTAGAAAATTGAAAGCTTTTCTTAATTGTATTAGTATAAACTATGTGCCACATTTTCCATTTATCGACCCCTAATTAAACAAATACAAATACAATTACAAATTACAATAAAAAATGCAATTTGCATCAATTTAGTGCAGTAACGGCTCTTCATTTTCTGATCTTCTCCCACCATTTGACTTTGTCCTGTCACTGGTCATCTGGGAAGTCATCTGCCTTTGGGCTTTCTCTCCTTAGCATCCATCCTGTTTGCCTGTTGGTTTTCTACTATGGGTTGCAATCGTGGGTCACTTTAGCTACACATTTGGCTTGCTTGCTCCCAATGCTGTGATTGCAGCCATAGTCTTTTGTTTTTCACTTGCAACATGCTGACAGATGAGTACACTTTAACCAGCATACTTACTCTGGCTTCTTCTGAAGTTGATTAAGCTACCAAAACAATTCTATGTTCTTCTGAAGAACAAAGGAAAAGCAAAACCAAAAGATGGATCAAACAGAGGCAATATGGAAGATGTCTTACAGCTTTAACATAGCACAAGAACAATGGGGTTTAGAGGCTTTTGGGGGACACACTCTTTCATGTTGAGAGAACATGAGAGCAGCTTACTCAGAGACTGTGTCTTGCTATTATTAGTTTTTATGCTAGCTCTAGATTTTAGACCAGATTAGCCATTCTTATTTGTGCAGGCAAATCAATCAAAGTTTTGGGAATATCTTGGGACAGATTTCCTGAGGTCAAGAAGATATGAGTATAGCAAGGAGAATGACTTATTACTAAATATTTATTGACTGCTATTATGTGAAGGAGTCTTATTTAAAGGGTCAATATTTATGCAAGACAGTCTCTGCACAGGGGAACTTGTGCACCATTGCTGAAACTGGCGTAGGGTCTTCTACGGCTGAAGGAGCGTAGGTTGTAATCCAAATTAAGAGGATTTTCTGGTTGTTGATAGAATATCAGAACTGAGAGGGCTTTCAGAAATCATCTACTCCTCCAGTCTTACTTTATGAATATGGTAACTGTAATTGTGATTTACCCAAGTCACCCAGAAATTTAGCAAAAATGTCATATATGACATATTTATCTTTCGTCTAAATCTGGTGATTTAAAAAAATAATATACCTATTTATACTAATTTAATTAAGCTAAGTGCAATTTAGTTTTACTTTTCTTAGTTTAGTGCTTATTGTTAATCATTTTAATTTGGATGTGTTTAATCTGGTTTTCTCCATGGTATATATTTTAAACTATAGGAGAGAAGTCAAAAAGAAAACCTCTGTATTTGCAGTTTAATTTTTCATTTTCTATTAGTGCTTATTTAGAAAATTTTGATTTTTATTAGATAAGTAATAAATGTTAATTGCATAAAACTGGAAATTAAAAATATGGAAAAAGAATCAAAATGAATTATAACCCAATCCTCAGAGAGAACCACTATTTTCTTTCTATCTATCTATCTATCTATCTATCTATCTATCTATCTATCTATCTATCTACATGTTTGAGGGGACTTCAAAAAGTTCTTGGAAAAATGGAATTAAAAGATGATAGAGTTTGGATGTGTTGTCCCCCCAAAACTCATGTGGAAGTCTGATCCCCAATGTGACAGTGTTGGAAGCTGTTTGAGTCATAGGGGCAGATCCCTCATGAATGGATTAATGCTCTCCCTGGGGCATGAGGGTCCTGAATGAGATCTCATTCTATTAGTTCCCATGAGAGCTGGTTGTTTAGAAGACCCTGGCACCTCCTCTCTCCCTGCTCTCTCTTGCTTTCTCTCGCCAGGTGATCTGCTTATACCTACGAGCTGCCTGCCACTTTCTGCCATGAGTAGAAGCAGCCTGAGGCCCATGCCAGGTGCAGCTGTCCCAGAATCATAAACCAAATAAACTTCTGTTCTTTATTAATTACCCAGTCTCAGATATTCTGTTACAGCAACACAAAATGGACTTGTACAAAAGATAAAAATGGAAAATATAAATGTTATTTCTCAACATAAGCTCCATCAAGTTCAAAACACTTTTGTAAGTGATCATTTCATTTAGTTCCATCCCTAAAAAATTGAGGGTACTGGGAATTTAACCCTGTCAAAGCAATCTTTTTCACATTATCAATAGGAGAAAAATGGATGTCCTTTAGAGATTCTTTAGGGTTAGGAAACAAAAAGAAGTCAGAAGGAGCCAAGTCAGGACTGTAAGGTGGATGCCTAATGAAACTCTTTCAAAATTGCCCTGTTTGATGACAGGAATAAGGAGCATTGTTGTGGTGGAGAAGCACTCTCTGGTGAAGCATTCCTGGACATATTTTTGCTAAATCTTTGGCTAACTTCTCAAAACACTCTCATAATAAGCAGATGTTTCTGTTCTTTTGCCTCCAGAAAGTCAACAAAGCAAAATGCCTTGAGCATCCCAAAATACTTTTCCCATGACCTTTGCTCTTCACTGGTCTGCTTTTGCTTTGACTGAACCACTTTCACCTCTTGGTAGCCATGACTTTGATTGTGCTTTGTCTTCAGGATTGTACTGGTAATGCCATATTTCTTCTCCTGTTACAGTTGTTTGAAGAAATTCTTCAGGATCTTGATCCCACTTGTTTAAAATTTCTATTGAAAGCTCTGCTCATGGCTGCTGCTGATCTGGGCTCAACAGTTTGACATCCATCAAAAGGAAAGTTTGCTTAACTGATACTTTTCAGTCAGAATTGCATAAGCTGAACCAGTTGTGATGTCTATGGTGTTGGCTGTTGTTTCTACTGATAATCACTGTTTTTTTCAGTTAGAGCATGAACTTTCTGTATTAGTCATTTTCTGTTGCTTATAACAGAATACCTGAAACTGGGTGATTTATAAAGACATGAAATTTATTTCTTACAGTTTTGGAGGCTAGGAAGTCCAAGGAACAGTGGACACATTAGGTGAGGGTCGCCCTCTTGGTGAGAGCTCTCTACAGCATTTGGTGGCAACACAGGAAATCACATGGTGAGAATGATAATCACTCTCTCACGTGCTCTTTTAAAGCCAGCTGTCCACACTCATGATAACTTATTACTCCATGAGTGGATTAATCCATTCATGAGAGCATAGACCTCATGATCCAATCACCTCTTGAAAGCCCCTCTTTTCAATCACTAATAATCGAATTTACCACCTTCTCAGCACTGTTAGAATGGGGATCAAGTTTCCAACACATGAACTTTTGGAGAACACATTCAAGCCATACCAAACAGGATTAATTTTTTCCTCACAAATTGCTGTGGATGGTCTGCCACTGCAAGCGTCACCTTCAATATCACATCGTGTATTCTTAAAATGAGTTGTCTATTTATAAACTGCTAATTTCTTTGGTGCATTGTCTCCCTAAACTTTTCATAAAGTATTCTTTCACCCAAGCTTCATCATCAATTTGATGTTTGTTCTTGCTTCAATTTTAGCAGAATTCATGTTGCTCTAATAAGGACACTTTTCAAACTAAAGTCATCCTTCTTAGTGCCTCAAACTAGATCCTGTTGAGACATGTTACAAGAAGTTAGTACGAGTTTATTTTGATGCAAAAAATTTTGCAATTCATGCATAGTTTTTTTTATAATATACATTTTCCATTAGCTTTTTGAAGACCCCTCACATATATTCTAAACATATGTTCTTTGCACATATATGTATATATATATACATGCAGACACATATTCTTTGCAATAAAAAACATGATCACATTAACCTACTGTTTTGTACTTCACTTTTTCATGTAACCATTACAATTACATTTTCCATGTGAATAAACATGTTTAAAATCCTGGAGCAAACTGAAGGAACAGCTGGCTAAGAAAGGCAAGGAACACAACAGTCTTTAAGAAAGGCCAGTGGAGAAGATGCTTCTGGAAAGAAAGAGTCAAGCAGCCTTGAGCTGGAGGCACTGCGGGCAGAGGTGAGCAATTTGGAGCAGCAGGGCCAGCAGCAGCAGGCACAGCTGGAGAGCCTGGAGCACAGCCTCGAAGCCAAGCAGGCCTGTGGGGCCAAGCAGGACGATGCTCTGGAGACTCTGCGGGGCCAGTTGGAAGAGAAAGCCTGGGAGCTGGGGCACAGTCAGTGTACCTTAGCTTTAGCCCAAAGGGAGTTGGCCACCTTCCATGCCAAGACTTTTACTGGGACTGCAAAATAGTCTGTTGTATTCATTTTATACTTGGGGACATGTTACTTATCTTTAATTTTTATACACTTTATTTGAGGACAATTTTTTTCTGTTGTAAATGAATGACAATTTTTTTTTTTCTGTTGGCAATGAAGATCCATGTAATTTTAGATTTACTCTTAATTATTTCCTTTATGTTTTCAGAAGTGGAGTTCCCAGGTCAAAGGCTATATAAATATGCAAGACTTTCAATATGCAGTGGGCTCATCACCAACACTTCTTACTTTTTACTCTCAATTTCAAAATTTTTAGTGTATGGTCAGTGATGCAGGACTGTAAAATCTCGTAAGGGTAAATAAGTTTATAAACAAACAAACAAATAAAACCTCTTCAGCCAGAAATATAGATTCGCTACAGCTTAGTATCAATCCAGCAGGGCTGTCATTTCCTGAGATATATCAGCTAGTTAGACAGGTGTCATCGATTAGATTCACAGAAGGTGACAGACATCTTATTTTCATCTTTCAAAGGCAAGAGAATGAGGTTAAATTTAGCAGTGGCATTGGGAGGTGGCTTTTGTTGCATCTTCATACAGTCTTACCAGAGATCTCTGACTCATATTTGCTGAGCCTGGGATATGAAACGGTATGGTTCTAAAACAACTCGGAAGTCTTCAGATTTTAACTGGAGAGCAAATATATTTACTACTTAGGGGATGTTGTGATTTTCTTCTTGTTTGAGTCTTTCTCTGTGTGATTGCTTATTTACATAAGAATGAATAATAGTTATACTCACTTGCAACTTGGTTTACTAAAAGCTGCTGGATGTGTATAATGAAAATACTAAATTCAATGAGGTTTACCTCTGTCTTTTAAAAGTAAGAATGTGCATTTTAATATAAAAATATTTTTATAGAGAAAAATGCACATGTACATTTTCTATTTTTTGCAATTTTAACCTCTGTCATTTTGGTGCCTTATCCAGGTATAGTATATGCTCTTTGGTTTTCTTGGATAAAAAGCAGTTGTAGCTTATTTCAAGCACACTGTTTTTAGGTAATGTTTTGAGATAATGGTGCTTTGTGATACTAGTTGTAGATAGCTTCAAGTATGATGTTTGAGCATAGAAATTAATTCCTTTTTTGTTTCTGAAGAAGTCTGAAAATTCAAGGGAATTTTTATTTTTTTGCATTTAATTGTTTTATACCATCTACAGTTTGAATTTTTCATGTACTAAGTTATTACAAAATATCTTCAAAAGT
The DNA here is from genome assembly GCF_000696425.1 of Galeopterus variegatus. Lineage (NCBI taxonomy): Eukaryota > Metazoa > Chordata > Mammalia > Dermoptera > Cynocephalidae > Galeopterus > Galeopterus variegatus. The sequence continues at coordinate 148,388 of NW_007734941.1, forward strand.
AAGATTTTTTTCCCAGTTGAGTGCTTAGTTATCTGAGTAAATATTTATAAAATTTCAGATTATACAACTAAATTCATAGTGTGTTCAATAAATATATGTGCAATTATTTTACTATCTGTATCATATCTTAACAAGGAAAACTGTCAATTTTCAATTCTTATTTTTTGTTTACATATAGAGTTTACTCTGATTACTGGATTCTAAGGATAGCTCTTGGAAAACTTATTGAAAATTTTATTACTTCTTTATTTTGGGATAATGTGAATTTGTACTTTATAAATATACTTATCTCATACTAGTAAATATTATGTCAGATGAGACTAATCTACTTCAAAAACAGAGAAGATATTGCAGTACTTGGAGGCAGGGCACGTGCATTTTGATGGAATAGACAGATGTGAGGGAAATAAAATAGCCCATAACGTGGATAACTTTTGACTTGGAGAATACACAGGTAGTAACTATTTGAGAGTTCTGGATAATCACTAGGTAGAATGAGGGTCTTGAGCCCTGGCCTGGGTGTGTGTTTTCCCACATTGAGAGCTGTGTTCCACTTGCCCTTGATTCTCCCAGCAGCCCAAATGTTTGCTCTGGGTAACAGCTTTCCTCTGCTCCATCACTTCCCTTCTCTCTTTCAAATTACAGTGCAGGGCCCACTCCTTCCAGGACAATTTCCCTAATTAACACCCAGGGACCTTAGAACCACTGATGTAATTCTGGATCCTTTCAGCCACCCATCACTTTTGTAATCATTGTAGCTCCTCTTTTTATAGATGGGATGTGTGTTTGTGGATGTGTGTTGTTTGTGGATGTGTGTTTGTGGATGTGTGTTGGTTGTGCTACTTCCCTTATTAAACTATAACCATGAAGCTGGAACCGTGTCTAATCTTGACTGTGTTCCCTGAAACGCTAAACAGAACAGTTATGTATCTGAGCATTTCTAAATAAATGTGGCCTCCAAGGGGAATTTTATACTAATTTCTTAAACAATAAGTGGAAAATATTTGTATTAGTCAGATTAAAAGGAGGGGGAAAGAGGTGGGGTCTGAGCACTGAAGTAGCTATTGAAGTCTTGCTTCGTGTTGGACATTCTACTGAACCTTTTTAAACACATTACCTCACATGATCCTCACCACTGCTCATGTGAGAGATACTGTTAAATCCATTTCACAGATGAGGAAATGGAGAGGTTTTCTCTGACAAGCCTCAGACAGTTCAGGGACTTGGTCTAGGACACAGGATTAGTAAGTGAAAGCACTGGGACAAGACCCCCAAAAGGTATGACAGGAAGGATTCATGCTCTTAGACAGTTTTAACATCTTCATGTTCATTTTCTACTGGGCTTATTCTAATGACGTGAAGTAAAATAATGCTTTAAAACCCTTTTTTTTTATTTTAAACTTGCAAAACCCTGGTGCCTAAGGTTGATAGTTCAGTAATTGAGCCTACTCTAT
>NW_007734941.1:150841-160752 GCF_000696425.1 Galeopterus variegatus
GGACTGCAAAATGGTGCAGCCTCTATGGAAAATGGTATGGAGGTTCCTCAAACAATTGCAGATAGATCTACCATATGACTCAGCTATCCCACTGCTGGGAATATACCCAGAGGAATGGAAATCACCATGTTGAAGCCAGACCTGTACTCCAATGTTTATTGGAGCACTATTTACAATAGCTAAGAGTTGGAACCAGCCGAAATGTCCATGATCAGATGAGTGGATACAGAAGCCGTGGTGTATCTACATAATGGAATTATACTGTACTATAAAAAAGAATGAAATACTACCATTCAACTACTCTACTGTACTATAAAAAAGAATGAAATACTACCATTCACAGCAACATGGATGGACTTAGAAAAAATTATATTAAGTGAAATAAGTGAACTTATTTGTGGGAGCTAAAAATAAATATATACATAAACAAACAGGGTGGGGGGCAGGGAAGAAGACACAACAATCATAATTGTTTGAACTCGTTAAGACAAGTGAATGGATATGAAGTTGATGGGTGGGAGGGGGGAGAGGATGGGGGAAGGAGGAATCAGTAAAGGGTCAGGAAAATCAATTGCATCGTATATGGATAAAATTTTTTTAAAAAAGAAGTTTACAGTCTAGCTTAAAAACAAATTACCCAAAATTAATCCTAGTGATACATAACACAATAGTGAGAACTTGGAGAGGGGAGATGAAAATACGATTTTGAGGTAGTTTCAAGGAGGAAGATATCACTTCTATATGGCAAATTAGGGTGGTCATAGAAGAGGCAGCATGTAACTAGACTTCGATGTATCAGCAGTATTCTTCAAATGGCACACATCTTAGATGACATATTTTAAAGTTCATTACTTAGGGTCTGTTTTACTTCGTGACATTTTATATTCTTATGTATGCCACAAAATAGGCAGAAAAGTACACAACATAATGCAACCACCATAGCTTATTTCTCAAAATTGAGGCATTTATTAGAAGTATTAATATGTACTTTTTGCATAGCTGCAATTATAAATATTTACATGAGTTTATAAGTGACAGTATGCTAAAAGAAAAAAAAATTATCTTCTACTTGCAGAAATACAATACTTGTAGTCTATGCGGAGCTAAGAATTTAACGACAGATTCTGTTTGGACTTTCTGATTTGACTTATATAACTAATTATGGTTACACCCCCAAAGTTTTCCAAACCAAAGTCTGTTATGATATGCTATAATGTGTGGTGTAACAAAGGAACCCATAAGCTGAATGAAACTCTATTTCTTATACCAAAAATTGTGGAAAACACTTATAATTGCCTTCACATACTTTTTTCCCCCTTGTGGGTTTTTCTTTCTACTTAAAATAATTTGCTACATCTATTTTGATAGTTGTTCTTGTTCCTGAACCTTATTTTCAAAAGTAAACATGACACTAGTTAAATAAATAATTTTAGTTTTACTTAACTTTTTCAATGTATTAAGCACTACCTGGCAACTAGAAAATTGAAAGCTTTTCTTAATTGTATTAGTATAAACTATGTGCCACATTTTCCATTTATCGACCCCTAATTAAACAAATACAAATACAATTACAAATTACAATAAAAAATGCAATTTGCATCAATTTAGTGCAGTAACGGCTCTTCATTTTCTGATCTTCTCCCACCATTTGACTTTGTCCTGTCGCTGGTCATCTGGGAAGTCATCTGCCTTTGGGCTTTCTCTCCTTAGCATCCATCCTGTTTGCCTGTTGGTTTTCTACTATGGGTTGCAATCGTGGGTCACTTTAGCTACACATTTGGCTTGCTTGCTCCCAATGCTGTGATGCTGGTCATCTGGGAAGTCATCTGCCTTTGGGCTTTCTCTCCTTAGCATCCATCCTGTTTGCCTGTTGGTTTTCTACTTTGGGTTGCAATCGTGGGTCACTTTAGCTACACATTTGGCTTGCTTGCTCCCAATGCTGTGATTGCAGCCATAGTCTTTTGTTTTTCACTTGCAACATGCTGACAGATGAGTACACTTTAACCAGCATACTTACTCTGGCTTCTTCTGAAGTTGATTAAGCTACCAAAACAATTCTATGTTCTTCTGAAGAACAAAGGAAAAGCAAAACCAAAAGATGGATCAAACAGAGGCAATATGGAAGATGTCTTACAGCTTTAACATAGCACAAGAACAATGGGGTTTAGAGGCTTTTGGGGGACACACTCTTTCATGTTGAGAGAACATGAGAGCAGCTTACTCAGAGACTGTGTCTTGCTATTATTAGTTTTTATGCTAGCTCTAGATTTTAGACCAGATTAGCCATTCTTATTTGTGCAGGCAAATCAATCAAAGTTTTGGGAATATCTTGGGACAGATTTCCTGAGGTCAAGAAGATATGAGTATAGCAAGGAGAATGACTTATTACTAAATATTTATTGACTGCTATTATGTGAAGGAGTCTTATTTAAAGGGTCAATATTTATGCAAGACAGTCTCTGCACAGGGGAACTTGTGCACCATTGCTGAAACTGGCGTAGGGTCTTCTACGGCTGAAGGAGCGTAGGTTGTAATCCAAATTAAGAGGATTTTCTGGTTGTTGATAGAATATCAGAACTGAGAGGGCTTTCAGAAATCATCTACTCCTCCAGTCTTACTTTATGAATATGGTAACTGTAATTGTGATTTACCCAAGTCACCCAGAAATTTAGCAAAAATGTCATATATGACATATTTATCTTTCGTCTAAATCTGGTGATTTAAAAAAATAATATACCTATTTATACTAATTTAATTAAGCTAAGTGCAATTTAGTTTTACTTTTCTTAGTTTAGTGCTTATTGTTAATCATTTTAATTTGGATGTGTTTAATCTGGTTTTCTCCATGGTATATATTTTAAACTATAGGAGAGAAGTCAAAAAGAAAACCTCTGTATTTGCAGTTTAATTTTTCATTTTCTATTAGTGCTTATTTAGAAAATTTTGATTTTTATTAGATAAGTAATAAATGTTAATTGCATAAAACTGGAAATTAAAAATATGGAAAAAGAATCAAAATGAATTATAACCCAATCCTCAGAGAGAACCACTATTTTCTTTCTATCTATCTATCTATCTATCTATCTATCTATCTATCTATCTATCTATCTATCTATCTATCTATCTATCTATCTATCTATCTATCTATCTATCTATCTATCTATCTATCTATCTATCTATCTATCTATCTATCTATCTATCTATCTATCTATCTATCTATCTATCTATCTATCTATCTATCTATCTATCTATCTATCTATCTATCTATCTATCTATCTATCTATCTATCTATCTATCTATCTATCTATCTATCTATCTATCTATCTATCTATCTATCTATCTATCTATCTATCTATCTATCTATCTATCTATCTATCTATCTATCTATCTATCTATCTATCTATCTATCTATCTATCTATCTATCTATCTATCTATCTATCTATCTATCTATCTATCTATCTATCTATCTACATGTTTGAGGGGACTTCAAAAAGTTCTTGGAAAAATGGAATTAAAAGATGATAGAGTTTGGATGTGTTGTCCCCCCAAAACTCATGTGGAAGTCTGATCCCCAATGTGACAGTGTTGGAAGCTGTTTGAGTCATAGGGGCAGATCCCTCATGAATGGATTAATGCTCTCCCTGGGGCATGAGGGTCCTGAATGAGATCTCATTCTATTAGTTCCCATGAGAGCTGGTTGTTTAGAAGACCCTGGCACCTCCTCTCTCCCTGCTCTCTCTTGCTTTCTCTCGCCAGGTGATCTGCTTATACCTACGAGCTGCCTGCCACTTTCTGCCATGAGTAGAAGCAGCCTGAGGCCCATGCCAGGTGCAGCTGTCCCAGAATCGTAAGCCAAATAAACCTCTCTTCTTTATAAATTACCCAGTCTCAGGTATTTCTGTTATAGCAACACAAAATGGACTGGTGGCAACACAGGAAATCACATGGTGAGAATGATAATCACTCTCTCACGTGCTCTTTTAAAGCCAGCTGTCCACACTCATGATAACTTATTACTCCATGAGTGGATTAATCCATTCATGAGAGCATAGACCTCATGATCCAATCACCTCTTGAAAGCCCCTCTTTTCAATCACTAATAATCGAATTTACCACCTTCTCAGCACTGTTAGAATGGGGATCAAGTTTCCAACACATGAACTTTTGGAGAACACATTCAAGCCATACCAAACAGGATTAATTTTTTCCTCACAAATTGCTGTGGATGGTCTGCCACTGCAAGCGTCACCTTCAACATCACATCGTCTCTTCTTAAAATGAGTTGTCTATTTATAAACTGCTAATTTCTTTGGTGCATTGTCTCCCTAAACTTTTCATAAAGTATTCTTTCACCCAAGCTTCATCATCAATTTGATGTTTGTTCTTGCTTCAATTTTAGCAGAATTCATGTTGCTCTAATAAGGACACTTTTCAAACTAAAGTCATCCTTCTTAGTGCCTCAAACTAGATCCTGTTGAGACATGTTACAAGAAGTTAGTACGAGTTTATTTTGATGCAAAAAATTTTGCAATTCATGCATAGTTTTTTTTATAATATACATTTTCCATTAGCTTTTTGAAGACCCCTCACATATATTCTAAACATATGTTCTTTGCACATATATGTATATATATATACATGCAGACACATATTCTTTGCAATAAAAAACATGATCACATTAACCTACTGTTTTGTACTTCACTTTTTCATGTAACCATTACAATTACATTTTCCATGTGAATAAACATGTTTAAAATCCTGGAGCAAACTGAAGGAACAGCTGGCTAAGAAAGGCAAGGAACACAACAGTCTTTAAGAAAGGCCAGTGGAGAAGATGCTTCTGGAAAGAAAGAGTCAAGCAGCCTTGAGCTGGAGGCACTGCGGGCAGAGGTGAGCAATTTGGAGCAGCAGGGCCAGCAGCAGCAGGCACAGGTGGAGAGCCTGGAGCACAGCCTCGAAGCCAAGCAGGCCTGTGGGGCCAAGCAGGACGATGCTCTGGAGACTCTGTGGGGCCAGTTGGAAGAGAAAGCCTGGGAGCTGGGGCACAGTCAGTGTACCTTAGCTTTAGCCCAAAGGGAGTTGGCCACCTTCCATGCCAAGACTTTTACTGGGACTGCAAAATAGTCTGTTGTATTCATTTTATACTTGGGGACATGTTACTTATCTTTAATTTTTATACACTTTATTTGAGGACAATTTTTTTCTGTTGTAAATGAATGACAATTTTTTTTTTTCTGTTGGCAATGAAGATCCATGTAATTTTAGATTTACTCTTAATTATTTCCTTTATGTTTTCAGAAGTGGAGTTCCCAGGTCAAAGGCTATATAAATATGCAAGACTTTCAATATGCAGTGGGCTCATCACCAACACTTCTTACTTTTTACTCTCAATTTCAAAATTTTTAGTGTATGGTCAGTGATGCAGGACTGTAAAATCTCGTAAGGGTAAATAAGTTTATAAACAAACAAACAAATAAAACCTCTTCAGCCAGAAATATAGATTCGCTACAGCTTAGTATCAATCCAGCAGGGCTGTCATTTCCTGAGATATATCAGCTAGTTAGCGTTTATAAACAAACAAACAAATAAAACCTCTTCAGCCAGAAATATGGAGTCGCTACAGCTTAGTATCAATCCAGCAGGGCTGTCATTTCCTGAGATATATCAGCTAGTTAGACAGGTGTCATCGATTAGATTCACAGAAGGTGACAGACATCTTATTTTCATCTTTCAAAGGCAAGAGAATGAGGTTAAATTTAGCAGTGGCATTGGGAGGTGGCTTTTGTTGCATCTTCATACAGTCTTACCAGAGATCTCTGACTCATATTTGCTGAGCCTGGGATATGAAACGGTATGGTTCTAAAACAACTCGGAAGTCTTCAGATTTTAACTGGAGAGCAAATATATTTACTACTTAGGGGATGTTGTGATTTTCTTCTTGTTTGAGTCTTTCTCTGTGTGATTGCTTATTTACATAAGAATGAATAATAGTTATACTCACTTGCAACTTGGTTTACTAAAAGCTGCTGGATGTGTATAATGAAAATACTAAATTCAATGAGGTTTACCTCTGTCTTTTAAAAGTAAGAATGTGCATTTTAATATAAAAATATTTTTATAGAGAAAAATGCACATGTACATTTTCTATTTTTTGCAATTTTAACCTCTGTCATTTTGGTGCCTTATCCAGGTATAGTATATGCTCTTTGGTTTTCTTGGATAAAAAGCAGTTGTAGCTTATTTCAAGCACACTGTTTTTAGGTAATGTTTTGAGATAATGGTGCTTTGTGATACTAGTTGTAGATAGCTTCAAGTATGATGTTTGAGCATAGAAATTAATTCCTTTTTTGTTTCTGAAGAAGTCTGAAAATTCAAGGGAATTTTTATTTTTTTGCATTTAATTGTTTTATACCATCTACAGTTTGAATTTTTCATGTACTAAGTTATTACAAAATATCTTCAAAAGTAAGATTTTTTTCCCAGTTGAGTGCTTAGTTATCTGAGTAAATATTTATAAAATTTCAGATTATACAACTAAATTCATAGTGTGTTCAATAAATATATGTGCAATTATTTTACTATCTGTATCATATCTTAACAAGGAAAACTGTCAATTTTCAATTCTTATTTTTTGTTTACATATAGAGTTTACTCTGATTACTGGATTCTAAGGATAGCTCTTGGAAAACTTATTGAAAATTTTATTACTTCTTTATTTTGGGATAATGTGAATTTGTACTTTATAAATATACTTATCTCATACTAGTAAATATTATGTCAGATGAGACTAATCTACTTCAAAAACAGAGAAGATATTGCAGTACTTGGAGGCAGGGCACGTGCATTTTGATGGAATAGACAGATGTGAGGGAAATAAAATAGCCCATAACGTGGATAACTTTTGACTTGGAGAATACACAGGTAGTAACTATTTGAGAGTTCTGGATAATCACTAGGTAGAATGAGGGTCTTGAGCCCTGGCCTGGGTGTGTGTTTTCCCACATTGAGAGCTGTGTTCCACTTGCCCTTGATTCTCCCAGCAGCCCAAATGTTTGCTCTGGGTAACAGCTTTCCTCTGCTCCATCACTTCCCTTCTCTCTTTCAAATTACAGTGCAGGGCCCACTCCTTCCAGGACAATTTCCCTAATTAACACCCAGGGACCTTAGAACCACTGATGTAATTCTGGATCCTTTCAGCCACCCATCACTTTTGTAATCATTGTAGCTCCTCTTTTTATAGATGGGATGTGTGTTTGTGGATGTGTGTTGTTTGTGGATGTGTGTTTGTGGATGTGTGTTGGTTGTGCTACTTCCCTTATTAAACTATAACCATGAAGCTGGAACCGTGTCTAATCTTGACTGTGTTCCCTGAAACGCTAAACAGAACAGTTATGTATCTGAGCATTTCTAAATAAATGTGGCCTCCAAGGGGAATTTTATACTAATTTCTTAAACAATAAGTGGAAAATATTTGTATTAGTCAGATTAAAAGGAGGGGGAAAGAGGTGGGGTCTGAGCACTGAAGTAGCTATTGAAGTCTTGCTTCGTGTTGGACATTCTACTGAACCTTTTTAAACACATTACCTCACATGATCCTCACCACTGCTCATGTGAGAGATACTGTTAAATCCATTTCACAGATGAGGAAATGGAGAGGTTTTCTCTGACAAGCCTCAGACAGTTCAGGGACTTGGTCTAGGACACAGGATTAGTAAGTGAAAGCACTGGGACAAGACCCCCAAAAGGTATGACAGGAAGGATTCATGCTCTTAGCCAGTTTTAACATCTTCATGTTCATTTTCTACTGGGCTTATTCTAATGACGTGAAGTAAAATAATGCTTTAAAACCCTTTTTTTTTATTTTAAACTTGCAAAACCCTGGTGCCTAAGGTTGATAGTTCAGTAATTGAGCCTACTCTATCCAGTTTTAACATCTTCATGTTCATTTTCTACTGGGCTTATTCTAATGACGTGAAGTAAAATAATGCTTTAAAACCCTTTTTTTAATTTTAAACTTGCAAAACCCTGGTGCCTAAGGTTGATAGTTCAGTAATTGAGCCTACTCTATGGTTTCAGAATTTTAGAGTGGATCATTTTACAGTAGATTCTTTACTCACTTGCTCCAAAAATATAGAATCATGTATTTTTTTGTCTGGAGAGGACTCTAGTTATCAACTTATTCTGTAAAGCTATTATAGGGATTCTCTAGTTCTTCACAGAAATATTCAATTAAAAGCCGTGGTGAAAATAAGGAGCCAAAGTTTTTTTTTTTAAATTCCAGTTTAGGACTAAAAATGTCACTTTAGTATTGTTACTTATATTAACAATATTATTTATTGGCTTTGCAGGAATGCTAGCTAACACAGTTTGTTACTTGGTCACTGTATCTTATTTGAGGGAATAGTAACTATTGTAAGTTATAATTTTTTTCTGTTACTATGAGTTGCGTTAGTTTTCAAGTGAAATCTGACTCAGCCAACTCGTCAAATAATGCCTCAATTGTAATATTTTTCAATATTAAACACAACCAACTTGGTATAGAATATAATATCAAATATTAATGAAATGCAACCCTTGGAGAAGGAAGTTGATGGTTACAAAAAGCTGTCATCAGAGGCCAGACCATATTAACTGGCACAATAATTTCTCACCAAATGCAAACATCCTTGACTTAAAAGAAAGATCTGCTTTATAATGTTATAAACATATCCTTTCCTGGAGCAGTATTGATAATTAATGCCACATACTCTTGGTTAGAAATATATATGACTTTGGTCATAAATGTTCTCATGCATTTTAAATGTCAATAAAATGAATAGCCATTATTATTTCAGGATGATAACTTGCTGCCAGACACCGCTACTTTGCAGGGGATGATGACTGCCTTGGCACATAAAAGTATTATGGGAACATGCCTTAAGCATTTGGAAGACACACCCTGAGCTCTGAATCAATGCAGCAAGGGCAACATATAAGAGCACAAGGAATATGCTTGAGGAAATCCAACCCTTGTCCTAGCTCCCACTTGTGCTCTCATAAATCTGTCTATGTGAATATCTTAAGCTTAGAAAAGAAATTTAAAAAGGACAATGTTCCTCTTTCTTTGGCTTGCAGGGCCAAGTGCTGCATGGTCACCCCTGCTTTCTAGACACAGATTTTGCTTGTTCTTTGGAAAATACCCAGAGGCCTGACTTCTGTGGGCAGTGTTGTTCCACATCAGGAAAGAAGGACTTATATGTATTCTTATTCTGTGGCACATGTATTAGTCCATTTCTGTTGCTTATAACAAAATACATGGAACTGGGTGATTTAAATGAAGATGAAATTTATTGCTTACAGTTTCAGAGACTGGGAAGTCCACAGTGCAGGGAACACATCTGATGAGGGTCTTGGTGATGGCGACAGTGACCCAGGGGTCTCACCTCACAGAAATGGTGCAGCAGAGAGAGACAGATTCTTTGTGCTTGCCTTTTAAAGCGCTCAAACCACGCCCCTAACCACCATTATTAATCCATTCACCATGGAACGGTCCTTCAATCTAATTACCTCTTCAAGGCCCTACCTTTCAATTACCATAATAGGATTTCTCACTCTCTTAAAACTGTCACAGGGGGGTTAGATTTTGGGGGGACATTCAACCCAAGGCAGCACATTAAAAACATGTGAGACTGACACATAGGTAATGGGTAAGAGCAGTTAGTTTGTGTGATGAGAATTGTCAACTGAATAAAAAGTTAAAAATAGAATTTCCGGTTTCAGCTCTGACATATAAAGAGCTTGAACATTGTCACTCTTATTATCCTAACATCAAGAAAAAAAACCAAACAAACTGAATATCAATGGGTTTTCTTCAACCCGTCAGAGAATAGATGTTGCAGGGCAAACTTCCACCCAAAATTTTGGAGAGACA
>NW_007734941.1:161401-162820 GCF_000696425.1 Galeopterus variegatus
GAACGGTCCTTCAATCTAATTACCTCTTCAAGGCCCTACCTTTCAATTACCATAATAGGATGTCTCACTCTCTTAACACTGTCACAGGGGGGTTAGATTTTGGGGGGACATTCAACCCAAGGCAGCACATTAAAAACATGTGAGACTGGCACATAGGTAATGGGTAAGAGCAGTTAGTTTGTGCGATGAGAATTGTCAACTGAAAAAAGTTAAAAATAGAATTTCCGGTTTCAGCTCTGACATATAAAGAGCTTGAACATTGTCACTCTTATTATCCTAACATCAAGAAAAAAAACCAAACAAACTGAATATCAATGGGTTTTCTTCAACCCGTCAGAGAATAGATGTTGCAGGGCAAACTTCCACCCAAAATTTTGGAGAGACAGGTGAATCCAGAGAGTGACAGCTGAGATCTGCTTACCTGGAGCAGAAGCTGCTGGAGTCAATCTGATCATGAACATGTAGGTGGTAATTTTGAAGAAATGCCAGAGGCTGAGGGCATTCTCACTTCAGCCACCTCTAGCCTTCTGGTCTCACCTAAAGGGAAAAATTACACCACTGCAGAAGCACTTGTGACCACAGCCCAGACACACAGGCCCACTAAACACTCATACAATTATAAAACTTTATTTCCCCCACGTTTTAGCACCACCCCAACAGGGCTCCAGTATAATAGTGGAGGATTACAACTGAAAGAGCGGTAAGATGCAGATGCAGACTCTCTCTCTGAAGAGTCCTTAAGGAAGCCCCTAGTCACAAGGGAAGATAAAACCAAGGGCACTAGAGAAATTTGAATCCTGTGGCACCTACTCTTACAGAAAACATTAGTACAATATGTTCAGCTGTCAAAAAAAAAAAAATCACAAAGCATACCCCAAATCAAGAAAAACACAGTCTGAAGAGAGAAAGAAACAGAATTAGACTTGGATATGACACAGATGTTGCAATTATCAGACAGGAAATTTAAAGTAACTATCATTAATATGTTAAAGGTCTTAATGGGAAAAATAGACAACATGAAAGAACAGATAGGTAATGTAAGCAGAGAGATAGAAACCATAAAAAAGAATAAATGAGAAATGCTAGAAATCAAAGACAGAAATGAAGACTGTTTTTGATGGGCTCATCAGTAGACTGGGCATGCCTGAGGAAAGAATGAGTGAGATTAAAGATAGGTCAGTAGAAAGTTATCAAACTAAAAGGTTTTTTAAAAAAGTAAAGAAAACAAACAAACAAAACCCAGAACATCTAAAGAGTATGAGGCAACTGCAATAAGTGTAAAATGCATATTGGACAACCAGAGGAGAAGAAGAAACAGAGCAGAAGAAATATTTGAAGTAAGGATGGCTGAGAACTTTCCAAAATTAGTCACGGATTGTAAAGCAAAGAAATTCAGAAAACACTGAGAAAGACAAAAAA
>NW_007734941.1:164276-165278 GCF_000696425.1 Galeopterus variegatus
TCGGATCCTATATAGGGATGGCCAGTGTGCTCACTGGCTGAGCGCGGTGCAGGCGACACCAAGCCAAGGATTACAATCCCCTTACCAGTCACACACACACAAAAAAAGAAAGTGGATTTAGATTAGTTAAATATGTATATTTGAAATTCTAAGTTATCTACTGAAAATATTTTGAAAGAAATGTAATTAATATGCTAAAAAGAGGAAGATAAAATGGAATCATATAAAATGCTCAATTAATACCAAAGAAGACATAAAAAGAGGGGAATAAGAAGAAAAAAAGAACAAATGCAATAATTAGAATAATTAAAACATGATAGTATTAATTCAGCTGTATCAATAATTACTTTAAATGTTTAAATAGATTAATTAAAAAGTCATAGATTGACAGAATGAATGAAAAAATAAATACAAAATTGTATTAATAAGATAATGCTAGCTGCTGTAACAAATAGTCTTCACATTTTCGATAGTTTAACACAGTACAAGTTTATTTCTTGCTCATGTAAAAGTTGATTAGGTATTTCCAGGTAGAGAGTAGCTCGCTACACAGTGTCAGGGGTCAAGGTCTTTCTGTCTCATGGCCTCATTGTCTCTAGGACTTCAAAAATTCTGTATTTGGGCACTGAAAAGGGGAATGATAGAGCAAAGAGTAAGAATTCATAGATGTATAATTCATATTTTTTTCTATAAAATATCTTCCAGTATAATAGCTTAATTAAAGGATACTTACACCTTTTAAGGGGAAGATTTAAACCATAGGGCTTAGAGAAAGGTACTTTATGAACATCAATTTAGTCTACTCTGTAACATAAATATAAACTATAATTTCTAAAATGAGAATGTAGTATTTTGGATAAGTTTGCAAAAAAAGAAACTTGAGGTCTAAAGAAATGTAAAAAAAAATTAAATCATGTTAAAAATTATTTCGACAATTTTTAGAAACCAGTTTTAATAAATTGTATTGTTTATTATGGCAAAATGTTTGTTTTATTTTTTTTT
>NW_007734942.1:0-333 GCF_000696425.1 Galeopterus variegatus
CCAACTGCACAATAGTAGAATATTTCTAGGGTTCTTGAGAGGAACAAAGTATATTTTCAATGTAGTCAAAATTTATGGTCAGAGAGCAAACTGTGGTCTATTAAAGATTGTTACAAATTCTTACTATTCCTCTTATTGAGAGGTGGAACCCAGTTGCCTTCCCCTTGAATCAAGGCTGGTCTTAGTGATGTGCCTGACTAATAGAATACGGTGGAAGAGATTCTTTGGTATCTGGGTGGATAACAAGAATCCTTGCAGATTCTGCCTCGGCCTCTTTGACACTTGCTCTGGCAGAAGCCAGACAAACCTGACTACCCTGAGAATGCCACTCTG
>NW_007734942.1:2476-2685 GCF_000696425.1 Galeopterus variegatus
AGTGAAAAAGAATTTCACATGAGAAGAACAGGGCCCAGGATGAAGCACTTTGATAAGCTACATTATAAAGAAGAAAGTAGAAGAATTCAGGAGAACAGAGAAATAACCATCAGTGAAGTCATGAGAGAAACTAATAAACCAACACAGAGGAATCTCCAGGAGAATATCATGAACAGTAGTTCAAAATGTAGCAGAAGACTCAAGTTAGA
>NW_007734942.1:6065-7022 GCF_000696425.1 Galeopterus variegatus
TTTGGGGGAGTCCTTTGGGCTCCATCCTGACCTCTGTCATTCCATGGGAGTGTGAACATCTAGTGAGCTGCCTGTGCTCACTTGAGTGCAGATAAAAGAGCTGCAGTGGAGTCTGAACACTGTCCCTGCACAACAGAAGGAGGCGGAGAGGGTGAGTCCAGCCACCTGCCCTCAAGCTTGCACCTCCACCCTGGGGAAAAATGGCCTTAGAGAATTAGATGGACCTGGATGTTCACNCCTATATAGGGATGACCGGTGCACTCACTTGCTGAGCACGGTGCGGCCAGTCTCAAAAAGGTAAAAAAAAAAAAAGAAAAGAAAAAAAGGAAATAGTTTGGCTATATTTTCTGTACCCCTATTACTATATTGAGTTCACACATGACTCCTAAAAGTGTTCCCATTACAACACATCTTCCTATTATGTACCTAAATACCTAGGTAGTATGCTTCTTGTGACCCAGCAGCTTTTCCCATGATTATATAGGTAAAACACTATGCATAATGTTCATTTCTTATGATACACTGAACTCCTTGTACCCAAGCCATCATATAGCATGCTCTGACAGTAAACTAGTCTTTGTCATGTGTCCTGCTTTGACAGTGGCACATTAGAAAATGTCATGTAAACATAGGTTTGACAAGTACTGGCCAGTGGTACTTGCCTCTTAAACACAGTCATACTGTGAAGAAGCCTGGGGCTAATGTGTTGGAGATACAGGGCCCAGCCAAGGGTGAGCACAAACCATAGGACATGTGAGTGAAGACACCTTTAACCAAACAGCCTCAGTCAAGACACCAGGTGACTAAATCCACATTTGTAATCAAGGGATCACTAGAATGAGAACTGCCCAGCTGAATGCTGGCCTTCAACCATTTAGTGATCATTACAACCCCTTGTAGGGCTGTTGGTGGCATTAAATCAGATGGTATAAGGAAGAATATTTTGTAAAAACTGTA
>NW_007734942.1:10517-13610 GCF_000696425.1 Galeopterus variegatus
CAGAGCTGGCAGAGAAGTTGGGCCAGAAAAGAAAAAAAATGAAAATCAGAAAACAAACAAAGAAAAAAGACAAGAAACTATGAAGAAGAAGGAGAAAAAACCCAAAAGAAAAACAAAACAGCCATAAATGAAGAAAATACCCAACATAGGAAGAAAACACCCAGAACAAGGAGAAAACAACCCCCAAAAGGAAGAAAACTCCAAGCAGAAGAAAACAAACCAAATAGGAAAACACCCCAAAGAGGAAATCACCGAGAAGAAGAAGAAAACACCTCAAAAATAAAGAAAACACCCCAAAGAAGTAGAAACAACCCACAACAAGAAGAAAACACTCCAATCAAGAAAACCCCAACAAAAAGAAGAGAACCACAACATGAAGCAGAAACCCCCCAAAGGAATAAATCCCCAAAAGAAGACAACCCCAACAAAATGAATGCAAGAGAAGGAAGAAAAAAATCCCCCCAAATAAGCAAAACCCAACAAATGAAGAAAACCCCATAGAAGAAGAAAGAAGAAAGAAGAAGAAGAAAAGAAGAAAGGAAGAAGAAAGAAGAAAGGAGGAAGGAGGAAGGAGGAAGGAGGAAGAAGGAGGAGGAGGAGGAGGAGGAGGAGGAAGAAGAAGAAGAAGAAGAAGAAGAAGAAGAAGAAGAAGACCCAAATAGAACAAAAGCCTAACAAAAAGAAAACTCCAGTTCCAGCCCATGGCTCACTTGGAGAGCGTGGTGCTGAGAACACCAAGTCAAGGGTGAAGATCTCCTTACCAGTCATCTTTTTAGAAAAAAAATTTTTTTTTTCCTTTTTTGTCTTTTTTCGTGTCTGGCAACGGATCGCAACCCTCAGTGTCGCACCCGTACCGGACCGGGACCGGCAACGGGATCGCAATCCTCGGTGTTGCGCCTGCACCTCGCGCAGCCAGTGAGCGGGAACCAGTCTGTATGTGGGATCTGAACCCTTGGCGGGAGCGCCGCCGTGTTCCCAAGCAGCACACTGTAGCAGTGTGCCACCGGGCCAGCCCAGAAAAAAATTTTTAAAAAAAGAAAAAAAAAACTTGAACAGAAAGAAGAAAACCACCCATGAAAAGAAGAATAGCCCCCCCCCAAAGAAAAATACACCCCATGAAAACAAGAAAACATCCCAAAAAGCCCCAAACGAAAACCCCAACAAAACAAAATCCCAACAAAAAGAAGAAAACCAAACAAAGAGTGCCAAAAAAAGAGAAAACATAAAAAGAGTACAGAATAATACAAAAAACAAATTAAAGAAAAAACCAGAAAAAACACAACAAAGAAGAAATAGAGAAAAAAACTACAGAAAAGCAAACAAGAATAAAGAAAGAAAAAATACCATAAAAGAGAACCCCCCCCAAAAAAAGACAAGAAAAAACAAAGAAAAATAAACAACAACAACAACAAAAGAGAGAAAAGAAAGCAGCAGGTTGCCCTTACCAGTAGTCCTGTCTCAGGGGCCTGTAGGGGAAGACCAGTGCAATTTGTTCCTTGGGCAGGCCAGGCCAGGGGGCCTTTAGAGCAAAGGCAGGCCAAGGAAGCACTTAGGGCAGGCCAGCCAGGCCAGGCAAAGCCAGGGGAGTCTTAGAGCCAGGGCAGGCCAGGCGGACCTTAGCATGAAGACAGGACAAGTGGTCCCTGGAAAGACCAGTCAAGGGGGCATTTAGGGTATGTAAGGCTGCCCTTACTGGCAGGGTGACCCTATGGCAGTGGTCCACTAGAGGCAGACCATCAAAGGGAGGCCATGTGGCAGGCCAGGCCAATGGGTCTCTTGGGTGGGACAGGCCAGGCCAGCTCTTAGTGGTAGGAGTCCCTTGGCAGCATGCTTGGCCTGGGCAGCCCTCAGTGGCAGGAGAGGGCACAGGGGCCCTAGGGTCTGGCCAGGCCATGGGAGCACTTAGTGGAAGGCAAGCCCAGGCAGGATCACTTGTAGCAGGCCAGGACAGAGGTGGCCCATAGTGCCAGGCCAGGACAGGCCAGAAGAGGCCTGGGGACAGCCCAGGTCTTTAGCTCTGGGCCAGGCTGGGACAGACAGGCACATAGTTCCAGGCCAGGTCAGGCTGGCAGGAGCCTAAGGGGGTTCCCAGGGGGCCCTTAGCACCAAGACAGGCGAAGGTGGCCAAGGGACAGGCCAGTCAAGTGGGGCACTTAGTGGCAGTGTGGCCCTTATGGCTGTGGTCTGCTAGGGACAGACTAGTAAAGGGAGGCCATATGGCAGAACAACCAGTGAGTTCCTTGGGCAGGTCAGGCCACGCTGGCCCATAGCAGTAAGAGACCGTTGGCAGCCTAGGAGCCAAGGCAATCCTTAGTGGCATTTGAGGGCACAGGGGCCGTAGGGTCAGTCCAGGACATGGGAGCACTTAGTGGATGGCAAGGCCTGGAAGGGGTGCCCTAGCACCAGGCCAGGACAGAGATGGCCCATAGTGCTGGGCCAGGACAGGCCAGAAGGGCCCTGAGGACAACCCAGGTCCTTAGCTCTGGGCCAGGCTGGGCCAGACAGACCCATAGTGCCAGGTCAGGTCAGGCCTGCAGGATCCTAAGGATAGGCCACGCCAGGCCAGGTGGCTCTGGGGCACTGGGTCCCTGGGGCAGGCCTGGCTAGACCCACCTTTATTGGCAATGGGGCCATTAAAAGGCCTGACCGGAGGTGCCTTTAGTGGCAGGACAGGTGAGGCCAGGGGCTCTCTTAGAGGAAGACCAGGCCAGGCCAAGGGAACCCTAGAGGGCTCTTTCTTTCTTTTTCTTCCTTCCTCCCCCCTCCTCCCTTCACTAACCTTCCCTTAAACTTTCCTTCCCCTCCCTTCCCCTCCCCTGTTTCCTTTCTTCTTTCCTTCTTTATTGATGTGGGGGCTCTTTCTTTTTTTGTTTGTTTTCTCCTTGCCTTCAATCTTTCCTTCCTTCCTTCCTTCCTTCCTTCCTTCCTTCCTTCCTTCCTTCCTTCCTCCTTCCTTCCTTCTTCCTTCCTTCCTTTCTTTCTTTCCTTTTCTTTCTTTCTTTCCTTCTTTTCTTCCTTCCTTCCTTCCTTCCTTCCTTGTTTCTTTCTTTCTTTCTTTCTTTCTTTCTTTCTTTCTTTCTTTCTTTCTTTCTT
>NW_007734942.1:16962-24037 GCF_000696425.1 Galeopterus variegatus
TTCCCATCACACACATGTGCACACACACGGTGGAGCCACCATCACACAGTCAGGCTGGATGTGGAGAAAGGAGCGTGTTCCTCCAGCCCAAAGCTCAGCTGAACAGGGCCCTGCGAGGGGGATGATGTGGCTCTGCCCTGCATGGATCCCCACCCACCCCTCCAGGGCCAGTGTGCCCATCACCAGATTAACCCTCCCTGTTGAGTTAGGAGCTGCCCACCCTGGTAAACATGCCCTGGGTTGCCAAGGGAGAGAACAATTCAGCCCCCACCACCCACCATGAACTGGGCTAATTCACAGAACAGAGAGGTGCGGGATGCAGGAGGAGATGGGTGGGCTCAAGGGCAGGGGGTACACCCAGGGAAGGCCCATCCTCATTTCTTCTGGAGGCGACAGTGCCCTGATCTCTCCCAGCCAGGCTGAGACGCCCCAGCACAGCCCAGGTTCAGGGATAAGGTCCCTCTGCAGAGCGGGGTGGACCCCACCCCTGAGGCTCACCCAGGCCACAGGAGTCCCTGGGACCTAATAAGACACACAAATCAGCAGGCAGGCCGCAGGCCCTGGGCATGCAAGGACAGGGAAAACTGAGCCTGGCCTTGGCAATCCCGCTGCCCCCGAGCCTGGCCCGGCACCTGGGCGTGCCTGCAGCCCCGACATCCAGAGGATGAACCTGCCACAGAAAATGGCGGGCATACAGCCCAGCTGTTGGGGGAGCCCAGCCCAGGTGCCCGGCAGCCCACAGCCTCCTTCATGCCCTGGCTCTGACCAGCCCTGCACTTCTGTCTGGTCAGGAGGACCAGGCAGGCCTGCGTGCATGAACTAGAACAGCAGGAGGCCACTCGGAGGAGAGAAAAGCTGGAAACCTGCTTGAGGAAGGTGGAGGTGTTCCCAACGCTGATCTCATGGGGGGATCTAGGGGGAAATGTCCCCTTCTATCACTCTCCCAGGAGGGAACCTGCTCCAGACCTGCCCACCTTCCTGCCACCAGAACCCCTGTAGACTTCCATGTCTTAGGAGAAAGCAGCAGGCTAGCGACCCAGGCTCCTTGACACAGCAGCAGCCTGACTTCATCATCGGTGGTCAGCCTCACTGTTCACATCTGCTAAATGGGAATATTTCCCACTCTCCTCCTGAGCAGATGGCTCCTTAAGTACCCGGCCACAGAAGAAAGAGCCCTGGACCCAGTTCATGATGGGCAGTGATGCCATGAGACCCACTGTGTGGCCTCCCACAGCCTCATGATAAGAAACTCGGTCACTGCTCTCAAGGAGCACCTGAGAATAACAAGACCCAAGTCAGGGATTTGAAGCCCAAAGGAGAGTGTCCAAGCAGTTCCAGGCAAGGCCACAGCCTCATGATAAGAAACTCGGTCACTGCTCTCAAGGAGCACCTGAGAGTAACAAGACCCAAGTCAGGGATTTGGATCCCAAAGGAGAGTGTCCAAGCAGTTCCGGGCAAGGCTGCCTTCCTCCCCACACAAGCGACATGCACGTGTTCAGTAGAGGCGAGACAGTCGGAGCCCTGCCCGGGAGCGTTGGAGGGCACGGTGTGTACTGAGCTCCCTGGCCGGTCTGGAGCTGGCACCTGAGCATTGAGAGACAGTGTCCAGAGGAGGGGCAAGGGGATTGGAGGAGGGGAGAGCTCTGGCCTGGCTGGCCTGAGCCTGTCTGGCTCTGGGGTCTTCCCAGCAGGCCTGGAGGCTCTTGTCTCTCTCCCACAGTAGGTGCCCACCAGAGCCATAAGCAATGTTTGGGTGCCCAAGAAGAGGGGGAAAAAAGAACAGGCCAATTGTCAGTGTCCCTCTGCTTCCTTCTAGAGTCAGGCAGAGTGTGTGAAGAAGAGGACAGCTGCTTACCCCGGTGTCTTCAGACAGGAGAGGCCCGTGCCGGCAGCGGCCATAGACATGACCTCGGGCCCTCTGCCCCAGCATGTGGGCTGGGTCCCTAGCATCTTGCTCTGAACGTGGGTCTTCCTGAGGACAGACCACACCTGCTGGTGGCTCTTCTCCAGCAGGCCCAGGAGTTGGGAGAGCACAGAGCACTGTGTGCATCCTGGGCACTCGGGGCACAGGTCACCTCCTGCCGTCCATCCTTCCACAGAGCAGACAGGAAGGGTGGTGCGTGGCTCCCAGCTCCCCCTGAGTTCCTCTCCTCTTCTGAGACCCTCCAGGGCAACGACATTAACATAGTCAGTGCTCACCTTGTCAGCATCTCCGCTCAGGGCCAGAGCAGCCTCTGTTGTGGAGACACCCAACATCCAAGAGGCTGAACCATACACAGAGCCTTGGAGGACAGTGGCTGTCATCTTGGAGACTTCCCAGTATCTTTTGCTAGGTAAAGGGGCTGAACCCTGGAGGGGCTCGAAGCTTTTACTAAGGGACACAGTAGAGCACCTCTTGCCCTTGACCCCTATCAGTGACCCCGAAAGGCTTTTGTGCCCATCTCAGACTAAAGAAAGGGCAGCACTAACTCTCTCGAAGGCATGTGGGGAGGGGTCTGCTCAAGACACCCCTGGGAGTACTGTGCCCGCCAGCTCCTCTGCACAGCTGACGTGGGCCCTGAGCTCTCTGGCCAGGCTGCTGGTCCTGCAAACTGCAAACCCGGCACGTCACCTGTCACCAATGAGGAGACTGGGGCTCAGAAATTGGTGGCTCTCCAGCCCCAGGGTGCACATCTGGGAGCCTGTTCTGCAGGTCTCCCACTTCCAGCCCTGCCTGAGGCTGTCCCTGCCCAGTGCCAGGGCCCTGGTGTCGCCCTGGCCCACTCCCCTCTCTGCAAGGCCTCACACCTGGCCTGCAGCTGCACAAGTGCCTGGCAATGAAAAAGGCGAGGAGCCCTAGTAAGAGAGGAGAATGGCTTTATAATTCCTGTCCAGACTCATGAGTGATTCCCTCGGTCCTCATCCTGTGCTGTCAGGTGTCTCCCCACCAGCTGGAAGCCGTGGCTTATCTAATGGGTCAGATGTGAGCAGGTGCTGATATAAAAATGGAGGCAGGGGTGGGCTCTGGGACAGCTGCAGGCCTCCCTCCCCTCCCATGTCCCTCCAGGGCACTCCCATGTGCCTCCAGGGCCTCCCCTCCCCCACCCACGCCCAGAACACCAGGCCTCGGGCAGAGGCTGGTCAGGCAGAGCTGGAGGGCAGGTGCCTCCAAGGCTGGGCCACCCTCTCACATTCCTGAGTCAGTGAGTGACACGGGAGGAAACGCCAGCACAGCACAGACTCTCCTTCCCCAGCGGTCTTCTTGGGTTTTCTGCAGAGAACATTCCAGTTCTAATGACTGTCCCTGCCAGCCCCAAGGCTGTGATGACAGAGAGGAGGTGAAGGGGCTGAGACCCAGGCTGCACCCCCATCTCAGGCCCAGGCTGCTCCCACCTCCCACCAGCTGCCCCTTCCCCAGGGCAGGCATCTGCCTGGTCCCCACCACAGCCAAAGCCCTGGAAAGGCGATGCTCAAGTGACCCCCACATGTGAGGTTCAGAGACCTGAGTGTCATCGAGACCTCTCTGTCTCTGTGTATATCTCTCTCTGTCTCTCTGTCTGTCTCTTTCTGTCTCTGTTTTTGTCTCTGTCTGTGTCTGTCTTTGTCTCTCTCTCTGTCTCTGTACCTCCATCTCTGAGTATGTGTGTGTGTCTTTCTCTGTCTCTCTGTCTCTGTCGTTGTCTGTCTCTCTCTGCCTCTCTGTCTCTCTCTGCTAACAACATGGCAGTGGCTTTCCAGGGCTCTGAGACTGAAGGACAGACAGACACTCAGCACTGGAGGGTCTGCACAGGCTGGGTCCCCCTCCCTGGCCTCCTGCCTCCCCCACCCTGCCCACCAGTGCAGAGACATTCAATAAACACATGTTGAGGAAAGGACAGGGCAGAAGGAGGGAGGATTCTCAGCTCTGGGGCTTAGGAAGGGGAGGGTGGAAAGGAGACCTTTCCAGAACTTCTCAGGGAAACTGTCCCTTCTCCCAGCTCNTCCCTCTGCTTCCTTCTAGAGTCAGGCAGAGTGTGTGAAGGAGAGGACAGCTGCTCACCCCGGAGTCTTCAGAAAGGAGAGACCCGTGCTGGCAGCAGCAATAGACATGACCTCGGGCCCTCTGCCCCAGCATGTGGGCTGGGTCCCTAGCATCTTGCTCTGAACGTGGGTCTTCCTGAGGATAGACCACACCTGCTGGTGGCTCTTCTCCAGCAGGCCCAGGAGTTGGGAGATGCATCCTGGGGACTCGGGGCACAGGTCACCTCCAGCCGTCCATCCTTCCACAGAGCAGACAGGAAGGGTGGTGCGTGGCTCCCAGCTCCCCCTGAGTTCCTCTCCTCTTCTGAGACCCTCCAGGTCAACGACATTAACGTAGTCAGTGCTCACCTTGTCAGCATCTCCACTCAGGGCCAGAGCAGCCTCTGTTGTGGAGACACCCAACATCCAAGTGGCTGAACCGTACATAGAGCCTTGGGGGACAGTGGCTGTCATCTTGGAGATTTCCCAGTATCTTTTGCTAGGTAAAGGGGCTGAACCCTGGAGGGGCTCGAAGCTTTGACTAAGGGACACAGCAGAGCACCTCTTGCCCTTGACCCCTATCGGTGACCCCGAAAGGCTTCTGTGCCCATCTCAGACCAAAGAACGGGCAGCACTAACTCTCTGGAAGGCACGTGGGGAGGGGTCTGCTCAAGATGCCCCTGGGAGAACTGTGCCTGCCAGCTCCTCTGCACAGCTGACGTGGGCCCTGACCTCTCTGGCCAGGCTGCTGGTCCTGCAAACTGCAAACCTGGCTCATCACCTGTCACCAATGAGGAGACTGGGGCTCAGAGATTGGTGGCTCTCCAGCCCTGGGGCGCACTTCTGGGAGCCTGTTCTGCAGGTGTCCCGCATAAGTGCCCATTAGCGTGGCTTCCCAGCCCTGCCTGCAGCTGTCCCTGCCCAGTGCCAGGGCCTGGTGTCGCCCTGGCCCACTCCCCTCTCTGCAAGGCCTCATGCCTGGCCTGCACCTGCACAAGTGCCTGGCAATGAAACAGGCGAGGAGCTCTAATAAGAGGGCACAATGGCTTTATAATTCCTGTCCAGACTCATGAATGATTCCCTCGGTCCTCATCCTGTGCTGTCAGGTGTCTCCCCCGTGGCTGGAAGCCGTGGCTTATCTAATGAGTCAGACGTGAGCAGGCGCTGATATAAAAATGGAGGCGGGGGTGGGCTCTGGGACAGCTGCAGGCCTCCCTCCCCTCCCATGTCCCTCCAGGGCCTCCCCTCCCCCTCCCATGCCCAGAACGCCAGGCCTCAGGCAGAGGCTGGTCAGGCAGGGCTGGAAGGCAGTTGCCTCCAAGGCTCGGCCACCCTCTCACATTCCCGAGTCAGTGAGTGACACGGGAGGAAACACCAGCACAGCACAGACTCTCCTTCTCCTGCGGTCTTCTTGGGTTTTCTGCAGAGAACATTCCAGTTCTAATGACTGTCCCTG
The DNA here is from genome assembly GCF_000696425.1 of Galeopterus variegatus. Lineage (NCBI taxonomy): Eukaryota > Metazoa > Chordata > Mammalia > Dermoptera > Cynocephalidae > Galeopterus > Galeopterus variegatus. Next base: position 22,397 of record NW_007734942.1, read on the forward strand.
CCAGCCCCAAGGCTGTGATGACAGAGAGGAGGTGAAGGTGCTGAGACCCAGGCTGCACCCCCATCTCAGGCCCAGCCTGCTCCCACCTCCCACCAACTGCCCCTTCCCCAGGGCAGGCATCTGCCTGGTCCCCACCCCAGCCAAAGCCCTGAAAAGGCGATGCTCAGTGACCCCCACATGTGGGGTTCAGAGACCCGAGTGTCATCGAGACCTCTCTGTCTCTGTGTGTGTGTCTCTCTGTCTCTATCTTTCTGTCTCTGAGTATGTGTGTGTCTCTGTCTTTCTCTGTCTCTGTCATTGTCTGTCTGTCTCTCTCTGTCTCTCTCTGCTAACAACATGGCAGTGGCTTTCCAGGGCTCTGAGACTGAAGGAAAGACAGACAAACAGACACTCAGCACCGGAGGGTCTGCACAGGCTGGATCCCCCTCCCTGGCCTCCCGCCTTCCCCACCCTGCCCACCAGCGCAGAGACATTCAATAAACACGTACTGGGGAAAGGACAGGGCAGAAGGAGGGAGGATTCTCAGCTCTGGGGCTTAGGAAGGGGACAGTGGAAAGGAGACCTTTCCAGAACTTCTCAGGGAAACTGTCCCTTCTCCCAGCTCACTCCCCGGTCCTGCGGAGGGAGCAGCCTCTCTGCCCTCTCCCTGTCCTCTTCTGGAAGAGTGACAGGGCAGATGGCATTGGCGATGGAAACCCGATGTCCTGGGCAGAGCCAGCCTCGACTGGAACTCAGCTCCCAGGCCCCACGTTTTCCCTCCCACCGCCTCTGCCGAGTGCACCCCGGACTCCTGGACTCCTCTGAGCTCAGAGCTGAGAGAGAACAGAGTGACTCTGCTCTGCTCGGCATGTGCCACCTTGGATCATGCAGGACACAACACTCTGTCCTCTGATCCCCTACCAGCCCAAACCCCCAAGCTCCCCCATCTGTCACAGGAGTGCGGCCTCTGGTCACCAGCGGGGCTGCAAATGGATCTGCCCAAACTTGTCCACTGGAATTAGAGTTTTGAGGCTGCTGGCTGGTGAGGCCTTTTCTTTGCTGCTATGAATTCATTTTTGCGTTTTGTCTTCATGTTTTTAATATTAGCATAACACATATCCATTAAACAAGTAAAGCTGGAAGAAACATTGAAGTATTAGAAAGGCAGGAAAACCCCTGTCACCTGTCACCCTACCACAGAGGCTGTGGTGTGATTCGTCACTTTGACCACTTTCCTTTGTCCCAGTTTGGCTGATCTCCGCTGACACAGGTCACATTAGCTTTGGGCTGCAAGGGCTCCAGGCCCCTTGGCCTCCCAGCTGGTACCCTGTCACCCTGGGGAACTTCTCAGCCTCAGGGCATTTTTAGACACAGGGAAAAGACAGCAGCTTTAAAATAAGGCGCTGAATTTGGGCCAAAATTCCTTAAGCCCACAGGTGAGATTTGAACTGTTTTTCAGGGGTGGCTGAAGACAAATTTGAGACGTAGGGGAGGATGAGTTCTGTTTTTAGGGAATATGGCAGGCTAAATTCTCGGGATGAACGCTCCTATTGAAAACAGCTAAAATGGCTGGATAATATATATATATATATATATATATATTTATTTTTGGTCTTTTGTCTTTTTCCGTGTCCGGCAACGGATTGCAACCCTCAGTGTTGC
>NW_007734942.1:24174-28415 GCF_000696425.1 Galeopterus variegatus
GAAATTTAGAGCTCAATGAAAGGGTTTAACAGTCGATTAAGCAAGTTTAAAGGGTTAGGGTCAGCAAACCAGACACTCAGAAGAAACGACCCACGGCGACATTCAGAGAAGCACCTAAAACGAAAGATACAGAAAAGAAGCTTAAAAATGTGGAGGATATGTCAGAGTTTCTCACATCCTATCGTCTGCTTACAAAACTTTTTCTGGGTCCACACATAGCCCAGTGGTAACCCAGCCGGCTGCAGACGCCCCGGGGTTCCTGAGCTGTGGTCCCATGGGCCTCGGCCAGGCCCCCCTGCCCTCCACAGCCAGGCCAGCGAAGGAGCCACCTGTGGGCCAGGCCCGTCCCCCTTCTCTCACCCCACCCACATCTTCGAACAGAAAAATAATAATAAAAATAAATTAACTACAATACTTTTTTTTGCTTTGATGAAGTAAATCCAGGGTTTGGATCCCCGTACCAGCCAGCTACCTACCGAAAATAAATAAATTAATTAACATTCAGATAATTCTTTCTTTAAAAAAGTCCAAATTGCTCAAATCTTGAGTGTGCCGTCACTGAATTTGACCTTTGTGACTCAATCCTTTACCAAGATATAGAACATTTTCATTACCCCAGAAAGTTCCCTCATGGCGACCCTTCGTCTTCTACCCACTGCCCAGAAGCAACCGCTGCTCTGATCTTTTTCTATACCATGGACTAGTTTCGTCTTCTAGCTGTTCTAGAATTTCATGTAAATGGAATATTGCAGTATATAGTCTTCTGTGTAAATTCTCTTCTACTCACCTTTTTTTGGGGTGGGGAGGTGCTTTTTTTGTGTTTTGTGTTTTCTTAGAGAGGGGTCACCTGTATTGCCCGGGCTGGAGTGCAGTGGCCATTCATGGGTGCCTGGGAGTTCTGACCCGCTCCGCTTCTGACCTGAGCCAGGTCACCCCTCTTTGGTCAACTGGGTGGTCCCTGCTCCAAGGAGGTCACCTAGTGCGGATGCCCGATGGCATAGCGACCTGCAGCCATGCGACAGGAGCAGCGGGGCCACAGGCCACTGGCTCAGCGTGTTGGTGAGTCTTGTGCCACTATATGGCTACACGCAGCTTGTCTGTCCTTTTCCTATTGATAGACACCTGAGCTGTTTCCAGTTTCTACTTTTAATAAATAAAGTGGCTATTAGCATTCTTCTTCAAGTCCTTTTGTGGACATGATTTTATTCCTCATGGGTAAACTCCTAGGAGTGAAATGCATTTTACAGAAAACTGTCAAATGTTTTTCTGAAGTGGTTGTGCCATTTACATCCCACATGTCACAGTACAGGAGGTGCAGTTACTCCACACGCTTGCCAGCATCTGGCGTCACAGTCTTTCTATATGATAAAAGCTATGGACTCTGTCCCCAGAAAGATAAATGTACACACAAAACATTTGCCTGCCTGTAACCCTTCCCCTGTGCTGGCTTATGGGTCTCAGAGATGAACAATATGTAATGAGACACCTACTAGGACTGGTATCGAGTGCCTGCTACACGTCAGGCATTTTACCCGCATCAGCTCAACTAATTCTCACAGCAAGTCTGTGAAATAGAATTAAGCCTATCTTACAGATGAGGAAACTGAGGACTAGACCTAATGAATAACTTGACCGAGATTACATAGCTAGTAAGTAGCAGAGATGGAAGTGGAGCTTGGGTGGGGCTGACTCCAGGGTTAAAACTCATGCTGTGCAGAGGGAGGGTTATGACCAAAGGACGCTGGCTGAGGAGTAAGGGGCCGGCCAGGCGCTCTGAGCAGAGCAGGGCGAAGGCGGAGGCAACACGCTGTGGGGCCAGACCACCCAAATCTGCATCTTTGTTTTGCTGCTGTGTGACCCTTGTCAAGTAACTTAACTTCTCTGTGTTTCAGTGTGTGGTGTGAAGTGGTGTGAAGTGGTGTCTCGCTGAGGTTTTGATTTGCATTTCCCTGATGGCCAGTGATGCTGAGCATCTTCTTAGGTGCTTACAGACTATTCCTATATCTTCTTTGACAAAATGTGTGTTCAGATCCTTTGTCCATTTTTTAATCACGTTGTCTTTATTATTATTGACTTGTAAGTGCTCTTTATATATTCTACATATAAGTCCTTTATCAGATATAGGATTTGCAAATATTTTCTCTCATTCTATGAATTATGTTTTCACAAATTCAACTTGTGAAGGCCGAGAATTTTTAATTTTGGTGAAGTCCAGTTTATTTTTTTATTTGTTGCTTGTGCTTCTGGGGTGTTATCTAAGAAACCATTGTCCAATCCAAGGTCACGAAGGTACATCATCTGGTTGTTGTTGTTGTTTTTTTTAAAAGATGACCGGTAAGAAGATCTTAACCCTTGACTTGGTGTCGTGAGCACCACGCTCTCCCAAGTGAGCTAATCGGCCATCCCTATATAGGGATCCAAACTCATGGCCTTGGTGTTATTAGCACCACACTCTTCTAAGTGAGCCACAGGCCGGCCCCATCACCCTGTTTTTGCACTATCATTTGAAATTATTTTGTCATTTGTTTAAGTATTTGTTGTAAAAGTGGGGTATGGTTGCCAGAAAAAATACGGGACTGGTGACCACTTGAACTGGAATTTCAGATGAATAGTGAACACTTTCTGCTGTGGATTGGATGTCGTTGTTGTTGTTTTTTAAAGATGACCGGTAAGGGGATCTTAACCCTTGGCTTGAGTTTGTCAGCATCACGCTCTCCCAAGTGAGCTAACTGGCCATCCCTACATAGGGATCTGAACCCGTGGCCTTGGTGTTGTCAGCACCACACTCTTCTAAGTGAGCCACGGGCCGGCTCCATCACCCTGTTTTTGCACTATCATTTGAAATTATTTTGTCATTTGTTTAAATATTTGTTGTAAAAGTGGAGTAGGGTTGCCAGACAAAATACAGGACTGGTGACCACTTGAACTGGAATTTCAAATGAATAGTGAACACTTTCTGCTGTGGATTGGATGTCCCCTCAAAGTTCATTGAGGCTTATTCCCCACTGACAGTGTTCAGAGGGTGGGAGATCTTATTATGGTCATTGAAAGGTGGGGTCTTGAAGAGGTGATTAGACTGTGAGGACCATGCCCTGGTAAATGGATTAATCCATTGATGGTTTAGTGGTGGTAGTGGGCATGGTTCTGAGGGCTTTAAAAGGAGAGCCAGTGAGGAGGTTAGTGTCTCTCTGCTTCTGCCATTTTTCCATGTGACAGTCTGCGTCACTGTGCAGAGTCACCATGAACAAGGCCCTGACTAGATCTGTTCCCAGGACTCTTGACTTCTCAGACTCCGAAAATGCAAGCAATAAATATTGTTTCATTGCAAATTACCCAGTTTCAGGTATTCTGTTATAAGCAACAGAAACGGACTAATACACTTTCTTTATATATATATTTTTTATTATTTTTGTTTTTGGCAGCTGGCCAGTACAGAACCCGAACCCTTGACCTTGGTATTAACTTTTTTGTATAACTATGTGAATATTGCACAGGATGCTTATCCTGTGAAACCTACTCGTTCTCTGAGATTCAATTTTAACTGCCATCCAGGTATTTTTATTAGCTCCCTCTCCCGTGACTTAATTATTTTTTCTCTTAATTGTGATAAAATTTACGTAATATAAAGTTTACAGGGGCCGGCCCGTGGCTCACTTGGAGAGCGTGGTGCTGACAACACCAGGTCAAGGGTTAAGATCCCCTTACCAGTCATCTTTTTAAAAAAATGAAATAAAATAAAAAATAAATAAATAAAGTTTACCATTTCCACCCGTTTTCTATCATTTTTTATTTCCCTTTCTCACCTTCACACAATAGACGACACTGTGTGACTCTCAGCGTGCAGTTCCTTGTCACTTTGTAACTTTTTGAAAGAACCGGGTTAAACGCACCAGGCTCCGCCCTTCCTGGCAGGCCCCGCCCCCCGTATCCTAGCAACGCCGGGACACGCCTCTCCAGGCTGGGAGCACGCACGCCGGGGTCACGTGCCGCCGTGCCCGCCGCCGCTATCTCCCGGCCTTACTAGCGCGGTTCTTACGGCGGCGGCGGCGGCCATGGCGGCGACTGGAGTCGCAACGCGGAGGACGACGTGGCGGCGGTGCTGTTCGTGCTGCTGGCGCTTGTGCTGACCGGCGTCTGCGGAGACTCCTCGACCGGTAAGGAGGGCCGCGGGTCGGGGGGACTGGGGAGCCGGGGTTCGGGAGCCGGGGTTCGGGGGTCGCGAGGTCTGGGGAGCCGGGAGC
>NW_007734942.1:29415-36711 GCF_000696425.1 Galeopterus variegatus
GGGGGGTGGGGTTACTGGGGAGACGGGGGTTGAGGGGACTGGGGAGCTGGGGGTCAGGGAGCCGGGGGTTAGGGGGACTCGGGGGACTGGGGGGCTGGGGGTTGAGGGACCAGGGAGCCGGGGTCAGGGGATGAGTGGGGTGAAGCCACCGGTTCGTAGGGTCTCAACCCGAAGGCCTTGGGATCGAAGCCCAGGAGCGGGAGAGCCCTGGGGGTGAGCAGCCCCAGACCCAGGGGTGCCTTCTGGGCAGGGGTGGTGCTGGAGGTGTGAGGATGGCCCTAGAGAGTTCCTGGGGGTGGCAGCAGTGCTTGGGCGTGAAGTCCCTGAGGTTTCGGGGGGTGCCCTACGGGTTTCCAAGCTGAGCTGTTCCCCAGGTGCCCCTGAGGTGCCTCTGTCCTGGACTCGTCCGTAAGTGTGAAGCCCTGGGCTTGCTGGTGGGGTGGGGGTCCCTCGCTGAGGTGGAGGATCAAGGAACTAACCCGACCCCTGGGTGAGGGCACGTGGAGGCGGCCCACCTGCCCTTCCCTGCGGCCGGCGGGAGGGAGGCCCCAAGCCTTGGTCCTTGGACTTTCCCTTTGGACTGGAGCCAGGGGTCAGAGGCCTGTCTAGTGCCTGCTCAACCCACCTTTGTGGACTGGGTCCTGCAGGGCCTGGGGAGGAGACCCGAGGGAGGGACCATGGGGTGTGTGTGTGCGTGGCATGCCCTGCATGCTGGGTGTCAGGGCAAGAGACTCCCCCAACCCTAGGACTCCCTGGGGCCCTGCGTGGTTGGTCCTGCTTGAAGAATGTGCCCTTGTCCTCCAGTGGGTGCTGGGACCAAGTGTGTGTAAACGGCCCCCAAAAGGGTCAGGTGTGGGGCCTGGACCGGATTATCATTCTTCACGGGATTTAGCCCCAGCATCTTGCCCCAGTATGCACCTGCCCCAGGTTGCCTCCACAACACGAATCCCATATTAGGCTCCAGTGAAGGGCCCTGCCTGTGCGGGGCGGCAGGAGCTCCCAGAGTTTGATGCATGTTGCTCTCTCTGATTTTGTCTCACTTGGGGGTAGAGAATAAGATGGCATCTAGTCCACCCTCATCCTTTTACAAGTGAGGAAACTGAGGCCCGGGAGGGGAGTTGAGGTATTCCAAGGTCACAGTGAGGTCTCCTTGGGCACCCAGTTCAGAGCAGGGAATGTTGAGAGCTGTTTTTAGCAGACTCTCATGGCCTCTGGGTCTCAGTGCTGTGCACAGGACTGGGCCGTGTTTTGAGGGAGGGCACACATGGTGTAGAAACTGCTCGTGGAAAGATGGATTGGGGTATATTTTTCCAGGAAAAAAGCAAGACAGCCTGTCTTCTGCTTGATAGAAATTTTTTCCTTTATTGAGATCCCAGTTTGGTTCTGGGTTAAAGATTTCTAGGGACAGACACATAGGGAGCCAAGTGTAGAAGCAGAGGCCCGGGGTGGCTCTTGGAGAGGTAGGAGCAGCCTGAGCCGGGTCAGCTGTCCTGAGCAGGGAACCGGAGGGACAGGGAGGGGCTGCCGCTTTACCATGTCCCTCTCCTCTTCCTCCTAATCAGAATAGCCCTTTATTGAATGCCTCCCGGCCAGGGCATTGGCCCAACAGTGAGGCAGCTCTCGGGTGAGTGCAGGATGTAAGCCGCTGCCGGAAGACCTGCTCCCTAGTTTGCAGAGGGGCAGCTTTTCTTCTCGCTGCTGTGTCCTTACACAGCAGGGAGGGACAGCGTCCGTCCTCGTTCCTTACCGCAGGGCACTAATCCTGTTCATGACAGCTCCACCCTCACGACCTAATCACCTTCTAATACCATCACCTTGGAAATTAGGTACTCAACATAGAAATTTTGGGGATGCAGACATTCAGTGCACAGCACATGGCATATTCTCCCCCATTCTTTTCCTTTTGACCTCCTGTGTCTTCGTGTAAGTGGATTTTTGTAGTGAGATCTGCTACCCAGTCTGAAAATCATTGCTAATAATTGAAGCCTTTGGGTGATTTACGTTTTATTATATCTTTGGTATGGTTGATTTCACATCTGCCATCTTCCTGTTGGTTTTCAAATGTTCCTGTTTTTGTTTTTTCCTTCTATTCTGCTTCTTTTTGGAGTGAACTATTTTTTCAGGGCTTTTCACCAGTTTTTCTGTTGGTTAGTAGTTGTTCTAATGATTACAACACTCTTAATTATTACAGACGGTGGAGGACTAATCTGCACACGCTGTTGTTCATGTCATGGTTGGCGCCGCTGGTCTGCTGTTTCGTCCTGGTCATCGCCTGTCAGCCTGAAGAGCGTTCTGCAGTGTCCTCACAAGGTGAGTGAGCGGGTTCCAGGTTCTCCTTGTACCTGTTTATCCGAGAGTGTCTGCGAGTCTCCGCCGTGGTGAAGACTGTGGTCACGTTGCCGCCTTCTGTGCTCACTTTCCTCCTTTGCTGCTTTGTGGACTCGACGCTTTGTGTCCTGCGCATCAGCAGCACCGCTGAAGCCCTGCTTTGGAATCATCTTTTCCTTGGCTGCTTTGAGGACTTTTTCACCTTCGGTTTTCTGCACGGGGTCTGTCGTGTGCCTGTTCATTGTCTTCCTGCAGCTTTCTGAGCTTCTTGCTTCTGTGGCTTGATGTTTTTTACCAACTGAGGGAAATCTGTTGTGGGTTTTTCCTGCCCCATTGTCTCTCTTCTTTCCTCCTGTGTTTTCAGTTCTGTATGTTAGGTGGCTTATTGTGGTCCGACAGACTCTGTTCATTCTAATTTTACCTGTGTTTTCCTCTTTTACTCAGTTTGGACAATTTCTGCTGATTGGCTTCAAGTTCCCTGGCCTCTTATCTGCTGTCTCCAGCTGTTGTTAAAAGCATCTAGTGAATTGTTTAATCCAAATATTTTACTTTTAAATTCCAGAATTTCTCTTTGATTCTTTATTTCTTTCCTTAATTTTTCATTGCTAAGATCCTCATTTCTTTCACCCCATATATCCACTGTTTTCTTTCAGTTCTGGAACATATTTAAGTAGGTTAGGATTGGCCTTCAGACCAGCAAAGGGGAGTGGCTTTGAGACTCACCAGGGGACGCCCATAGTGATGAGAACACGAAGGGCAGGGCAGGCCAGGAATTGGGACAACAGTCTTTGGGGAGAAACTTTCCCCTTCACACGTGTGTCCCTATCTGTGAACAGTGGCAGCAAAAAGCTTGATTAAAGCCAGTGACACTAGAGATCCTGCCACGAGCCTTCCCTTCCTGGTCTCTGGCGGGCTGCAGGGCAGGGGATGACCAGTTTCTCTGTTCTGTCACAGAACTTCAGGGAATCGCTTCACAAGTCCACGGCCAGTCCCCCCGTTCCCTGTGTCATGAACAGCTCTGCTGAGACAAACCTGTGGTTCCCAGGAAATGGTGGATGGCGATTATAAATACTGTTTCCACTGGTGACCTGGGTGATTTATTTAGTATCTGAAAAACCACTTTAGCACTAAAAGTGCTGTGTATGTTCCCTTGAAGCACCAGGATCTTTTTTTTTTCTGACCAGTAAGGGGATTGCCACCCTTGGCTCGGCGCCGTCTGCACCATGCTCAGCCAGTGAGTGCACCGACCATCCCTATACGGGATCCGAACCTGTGGCCTTGGCACCATCAGCAGTGCATTCTCCCGAGTGAGCCACAGGGCCGGCCCAAGCACCAGGATGGTAATGTCAGGAGGGCATGCTGACGGGCAATAAGGAATGAATTGTACACTTCTTCAAGTTCACATGTCCATTTANCCTTTGCTGCTTTGTGGACTCGACGCTTTGTGTCCTGCGCATCAGCAGCACCGCTGAAGCCCTGCTTTGGAATCATCTTTTCCTTGGCTGCTTTGAGGACTTTTTCACCTTCGGTTTTCTGCACGGGGTCTGTCGTGTGCCTGTTCATTGTCTTCCTGCAGCTTTCCGAGCTTCTTGCTTCTGTGGCTTGATGTTTTTTACCAACTGAGGGAAATCTGTTGTGGGTTTTTCCTGCCCCATTGTCTCTCTTCTTTCCTCCTGTGTTTTCAGTTCTGTATGTTAGGTGGCTTATTGTGGTCCGACAGACTCTGTTCATTCTAATTTTACCTGTGTTTTCCTCTTTTACTCAGTTTGGACAATTTCTGCTGATTGGCTTCAAGTTCCCTGGCCTCTTATCTGCTGTCTCCAGCTGCTGTTAAAAGCATCTAGTGAATTGTTTAATCCAAATATTTTACTTTTAAATTCCAGAATTTCTCTTTGATTCTTTATTTCTTTCCTTAATTTTTCATTGCTAAGATCCTCATTTCTTTCACCCCATATATCCACTGTTTTCTTTCAGTTCTGGAACATATTTAAGTAGGTTAGGATTGGCCTTCAGACCAGCAAAGGGGAGTGGCTTTGAGACTCACCAGGGGACGCCCATAGTGATGAGAACACGAAGGGCAGGGCAGGCCAGGAATTGGGACAACAGTCTTTGGGGAGAAACTTTCCCCTTCACACGTGTGTCCCTATCTGTGAACAGTGGCAGCAAAAAGCTTGATTAAAGCCAGTGACACTAGAGATCCTGCCACGAGCCTTCCCTTCCTGGTCTCTGGCGGGCTGCAGGGCAGGGGATGACCAGTTTCTCTGTTCTGTCACAGAACTTCAGGGAATCGCTTCACAAGTCCACGGCCAGTCCCCCCGTTCCCTGTGTCATGAACAGCTCTGCTGAGACAAACCGGTGGTTCCCAGGAAATGGTGGATGGCGATTATAAATACTGTTTCCACTGGTGACCTGGGTGATTTATTTAGTATCTGAAAAACCACTTTAGCACTAAAAGTGCTGTGTATGTTCCCTTGAAGCACCAGGATCTTTTTTTTTTCTGACCAGTAAGGGGATTGCCACCCTTGGCTCGGCGCCGTCTGCACCATGCTCAGCCAGTGAGTGCACCGACCATCCCTATACGGGATCCGAACCTGTGGCCTTGGCACCATCAGCAGTGCATTCTCCCGAGTGAGCCACAGGGCCGACCCAAGCACCAGGATGGTAATGTCAGGAGGGCATGCTGACGGGCAATAAGGAATGAATTGTACACTTCTTCAAGTTCACATGTCCATTTACACAAAAATATTGAGACCAATATCCAAATTCTGTTTAAAAGTTACATGTCTTCTACTGTGTAAATGTGATCACACAGGCCACCCAACACACACACAAACAGCATGTAAATATGCAATACACATCAGTTCCTGCTACCTTTCTTATGGCTTTTCTGTAAGTTAAAAAACTATATGAAAGTCTAGTAATTTTTTCTAAAAGGTGAATACAAATTAAAAACCTAAAAGATATTTTCACCTTATTTTCTTTAAAAAGAGAAAGAAAATGTTCAAGCTTCACAGATTGACCTACTCACAGTTAAATAGCAACACTACAAATCACAGATGGGGGAACAGCCATCCTGGCCCAGAGACACCACTCAGTGATGTGGGTGAGGGCTCCTGGGTCAGCATCACAGGTGAGGGCTCCTGGCTCCTCAGTGTCATAGATGAGGGCTCCTGGGTACCTGCCCCTCCTCCAGCAACTCCTCTTTTCTGGTGCACAGGCTGTGGTTCACACACACTGGCCCCATTGGCTGGCTCCATCCTCGCCAGGGAGAGATCACTGTCCTTGAGTGACCACTCCCTGGCATTGCTGCACTGAGAGTTCAGTGACACCTGGTGACTAGACAGGATGACCTGCTTCCCTGTGGCATGGGTGCCCAGGAGGCCTGGCCATGCCTGCATGGCTGTTCGTCACCCCGGGCTCCTGCCTGAAGCCTCAATGATCTCTCCGTACATTTGGCCTTTGCTGTCCAGACTCTTCACACTCAGCTGTTTCCATCTCTAGCTCAGGGGCTTCCAGAGGAGCCCACAAGATCCTGGGAGTAGCTGTGCCCCGTACTGGGCGAGGGGTGCCGGCCAACTGCTGGGGGCTCTGCCAGGTCTTCAACGCCCAGCATGTCCAGCTGCCTCTGTCCATTCCCTGTGCAGACCCTGCCTCCTGTTTCCCCCCGTAAAATCTGTCCAAATTGAACCTAGCAGATTTCCCTCTCTCTCTGTCTATATCTGCACCATACCTATATTATGTCTGTGTATTGATGTTTCTAGAGTATTTTCATTTTATGTCTTTGTTTAAATCTAAATATATAAATATTTTAGATAGAAACAGTTATAAATTGTTTTACATCTATGTAAATATATTGATTAAAATGATTTTATCATCTCTTTCTGTTAATTAAAATTCCTGATCAGCAGTGATCCCTGAGTACCTCATACGTGTCTGCACGTGTGAATGTTTGAACACATGGACACTGCATGTTTGTGCTGCAGGAATGACTGTGTTTGCGTGTCTGTACACGTTTCACACGTGTCCATAGCTCCATGGATCTCTCCAGTTAGGCATTTCGCCCTTCCTCACAATCTTCATCCTATTTTATTTATTTTCTGCCCCATTACTTTACTGGTTTTTATTTTTGAAAAGCGTTTTAAAGATCATCTGCTTGTTAAAGTCAATGAATCTTCCAGCCCTCCTTTTACTTGACTGTTCTACAGCATTTACTAGTATTTCTGTATTTTTTTTCCTGATTGTAAGTATCATACTATTCAATTCAGAAAATGTAGAATATGAAACAAAATAGAAAAATAAAGAAAAATCCCATAGTTATGCCAAATATTTTAACCTCTGTCAGCTCTTTTGTGCATTCCTTTTCCTATCTGTTTTTCTGTGCATACATCTGAATTTTTCACAGGTGGATGTCATGGGTTTAGATTCAACGTCCTGTGGCAACAATCTTCACATGATTAAATGAGTTACCAAAACAGGACTTTAAGTACCAGCTATGTCTCAGGAATTCACTGTTGAAAGCACTCAGCATGAATTAGCTCATTTGTTCTCCCAAATCAGCCACGAAGTGAATACTGCCATCATCCCCAGTTTACAGAAGATGGAACTGAGACTCAGTCACAAAATGGGCCTGTTCAGAAGAGATGCTGTATGAGCTGCAGGTTGCTATGGGAAGAAGCTATAGCAAAAGCCTCCTCCTGTGTCCAGGGTAGGGGGCCGTGTGCATGGTCCTCCTCCAGCCCCAGAGCAAGACTCCCACACCAGTGGGGTGAAGGGAGGCTGTTAATGCTGCCGATGCCTGGGCAGTTGGTTCAGGAGTGGTGCAGCCACGGGGCAGGGAGGCCGACCTGACCAGGACAGGGGCTTGTCCAGCCGGCAGCAGCAGACACCTGTGCTCACCTTTGGCAGGCGTTTTCCCTGGAGACCACCAGCCACGGGTTGCATATTGGTCATGTAAAACCCCTCCTTCCC
>NW_007734942.1:36999-37795 GCF_000696425.1 Galeopterus variegatus
TGAACACACAGGCCTGGAACTGAGAGGGCTGGGATGGGTTTGCTCACCACGCCCAGGTGGGGAGTTGTGTTCCCTTCTCCCTTCATTGAACTTCCACCAGGGAACATGGTGAGGGTCCCACTGACCTGCAGACACAGCTGCTGCATGGACATCCTGGATGGCCCAGGTCCCAGAAGGGAGTTACTGTGCTCCTGAGCTCGATCACCCAATGTTCTGGGTGAGCTACTGTGCACAGGGCAGGAAGGCATGTCTTGGAGCATGCCTTGTGGTTTTAGGGTGACCTGGAGCAGGCCCCCAGGTGACCACACACTCAGGAGGGACAGTATGCACAGCTCCCTGATCAGGAACCCAGACCATGGAAGTGCAGGCCCCGCCAGCCCCTGGAGGAGCCCACGCATGACATGGGATGAGATGCATTTGATTGCTTTGGTTTGGAGTCACCATCTTAAGGAATCCGTGACATGTCAGAGTCACGTTAGCTTCCTGACATGTTAAGGGGCATAAATGGATCTGCTGCTGAAGGTCCCCCCCCCCGGCCCATTCTGGACACAGAGGACAGGCCTCTCTCTCTCTCTCTCTCTCTCTGAGGCATGTCTTGGCCACTGAATGCATTTGTTTCTTGGAGGGGCAGGTGGGATGGGCATGGGCTTTGGTGGCCTCAAGTTGTCCCCAGCCCAGGAGGGGTGGGAGTGGGATAAGTGCCCTGCTCTCCTCCATGCACAGCAGACGTGGCTGGGTTGGAGTCCCAGTTTCTCAGTGGACCTCTGGCAGGACTGAGCCCCAGGTGCCCACAGCG
>NW_007734942.1:38438-38941 GCF_000696425.1 Galeopterus variegatus
GGTTGGAGTCCCAGTTTCTCAGTGGACCTCTGGCAGGACTGAGCCCCAGGTGCCCACAGCGCCAACCCCTGTCAAAGTGATGTTTACTGGCCTTCTGCCTTCTTTGTCTGAGTCCCATCTCTTTTGTAGCTCCCAAGAAGCACCTCCCCAATAAACTGCACCAAACTCCTTGCTGTGGAGATTCAGGGTCTGCTTGGGACGGCAGGAGCACCCCTTCCGCGTCCTTCGCATCTTATTTATGAGAAGTAAGAAATAAAAAGAGGTGAGTAGTACAGACAACAGAGAAATCTATAAGAGAGAGAGTGCGCACATGGGAACATGATGCGGGACTCAGCTGACATTGTAACCGGATGCTCAGATCATGAAGTGGTGTTTCCACGTGGGGCGATGGAGGAGACACATCTGGGTGAGCAGAGAAGGCGGTGGAGTCCTCAGGCCGTGAGAATTCAGGCGGGAACGGCCTCAGCGGGGATCTGAGAGGGGCCCTGCCGTGGGGTCTGAGG
>NW_007734942.1:39346-57160 GCF_000696425.1 Galeopterus variegatus
CTTTGAGCATCGCCGGGACCTCGGGTGGGAGCCTTGTCAGAACAGCACTGTCGGGTGAGCGCTCACCTGCTCCAGGCCGACCCCTGGGCAAGCGGAAGAGCAGGACATGAGGACCCCCCAGAGCTGCCCTGTGACCCCGAAATCGCGTGAAACCTGCACCGCCTGCGCCTCCCACGTGGCACTGCTCTGGGAGGAGGGACCACATGGCGACAGCTCCAGGCTTTCCGGGCGCAGCCCCCAGAGGCCCAGGATTCTGCCTCCACCGTGCCCCAGAAGCTTCCACCGCGTCCTGGGGAGGGGCCGCCACCACCCATGGAGACCGTTCCCCGGAGTCGCAGCCTCGGCCTCGATAATGACCCTGCACCAGCCACAACTGGTGCCTTCGTGGTTGTCAGCTTGCTGGGGACAGGGCTGCTTCCCCAGGTATGTGGAGAAGGGTCTGCAGAAAGCCAGGGAGCTGCAGCGTGGGGCACGTGTCCTCGCCCCTGGCCTGGGGGGTGCCATCTGCTCCCACCCCTCCTCCCTGAGCTAATAGTGCCCAGGACAACCACAGCCCACCCCTTCCCCTCTGCCGTGGACTTGGGACTCTCAGAGAACAGCCCCACACTCAGTAGTCAGTGCCCCCCACAGGACCCTGGGACACCGCAGAGCTTTAGGACAGAGGTCCCCAGACGACAGACGCCCACTCAGCCATGCGGCCCTGTTATTCCGTATGGTCACAGGGTATGTGTGTAAATTGTGGGCAATCTCCATGAAGTTGTTTGTTTTCAGTTTTGTTTACGCCAGTGAGAATGGACATCCCAGGGCAGCTCATGCACAGCGTTCTTTCACAAACCACCATCATACAGTGTAATTAGGAGTCTTCAAGCCCAAGTCACCAAAACAACACAAATTACAATTATGTTGGTCTCTTGGATCCTGGAAAATTAAAATGACAGAAACAAGAAAACGTGAATTCTTGCTGCACCAGCAGCATGATCCTTGGCTTTCTGCCCTTACGGCCAGCCCTCCTGTTCCTGAGGGGTGGCCACCTCGGGGAAGGGCCACTCACTCGGGCCTGGGCCTGGCACTGAGGAAGGCACAGTTGCAGGTGCCTCTGCGAGCCACGGGTGTTGTTCACTGTGCAGGGGCAGGTGCAGTGACTTCCTGAGCCTAATTTTTTTCTCACAACCTATTTTTGTGTTAACATTTTTATTGTGGCAAAATGCACATAACATAAAATTTATCATCTTGGGCTGAGCCCGTGGTGCATTCGGGAGAGTGCGGCGCTGGGAGCGCAGCAGCGCTCCCGCCGCGGGTTCGGATCCTATATAGGGATGGCTGGTGCACTCACTGGCTGAGCGCGGTGCGGCCGATCTCAAAACGGACAAAAAAATAAATAAATAAAATTTATCATCTTAACTTTTTAACTATACGTTTCAATGGAATTAAGTACATTGATGTTTTTGTGCAGCCAGAACCACCATCCATCTCCAGCACTCTTTTCATCTTGTAAAACTGAAACTCTGTAGCCATTAACCACTAAATCTCCATCTCCCCGTGCTTCTCCCATCCCCTGGCAAACACCATTCTGAACTGGACGTAGGAAACTCATGTAAGTGAACTGATGCAGTATCTGTCTTTTTGTTACTGGCTTTTTTCACTTAGCATGATGTCCTCAAGGTTCATCCATGTTGTAGCATTTCTCAGAATTTCCTTCCTTTTAAGACTAAATAACATTCCATTATATTTATATATCACATTTTGCTTATAACTCATCTGATGGACACTTGGGCTGCTTGTATGTGTTAGCTATTATGAATAATGCTGCTATGAACATGGGTCTATGAATACTTCTTTGAGACTCTGCTTTCAATTCTTTGGGGTATATACCCAGAATATTAACGGGGCGAAAAAGCAACCACTGTTAAAAAACAGAATTACAACAAATCTAGTTTTATAGGTCTCAGTTGGCCTTAACTGCAATTCTATGACCGGGCAGCAGTCTAGACCAACAGTGATTCAGAATGCTTCACCCCACCATGTGTGCACTATTTATAGTAAGAGAAAGATAAGTGACACACAGAAACAGCCTTATTGGCTGCAGTCAGCATTTGCCTTACTTGGTCATGTTTTGATAGCTTTCAGCCTCTGATTGGCTGGAGGTTCAGTTGCTATGATTGGCTGAAACTTGATTACTTGTTACAAGAGTATATTACCAGGTTAAGTTACAGTCTGTTTACACATCAAGTGGGGTGACATTTCAATACATGTGAAGAAAAAACCTTTAAGCCAAACTTAAACTATGGATGCAACTTTAGGCCAAATTTATTTCAATTTAACACCACAGAATAGGAGAAAATATTTTTAAATCATATATTGGATAATGAATTAATATTGAGAATGTATAGATAATTCTTAAAAATCAACAGTAAAAGACAATTTGGTTTTTTAAATGGGCAAAGAACTTGAATGGATATTTTTTAAAGTATACAAACAGCCCATAAGCAAAAGACAAGATGCTCACTGAACATCACTAATCATTGGGGAAATGCAACTCAAAACCACAAGGAGATACCACCTGACATCCATTAGAACGACTGCAACTCAAAAAAAAGTGAAAGGAAAGAAAGAAAACAGAAAATATAACAAGCATTGGTGAGGATGTGGAGAAATCAAAAAACCTGTGCATTGTTGGAGGGAATGTAAAATGGTGCAGCCTTTGGGGAACGCAGCATAATGGTTTCTCAAATTTTTAAAAATAGAATTACCTAATTTCAGTTTTCCTACATACATTTGGTCATAATATATTGTTCTTTTTAGGTAACGTTGGATTAAATGTGTTGAAATTTTGTTAATATTTCCAAAGATACACATTGGTGAGGAGTTTTCTTGTCCTGTTACGTGTGTCTGATTTTGTATCAGGCTAATAAAGGATTCAGAAGGAGTTTAGAAATGTTTGCCTCTCTGTAAGTATGTCAGAGATTTTGTGTAGCATTTGTATGATTTATTCCTTTAATGTTTGGTAAAATTTATCAGTGAAGATGTCTATGCCTTTAGATAACTCTATGCTTTAGAAAACTTTACAGATTTTGGACTACAAATTCAATTTTTTTAATAGAAGTTATTTGTTCCTTTTGTATGAGCTTTGCTACTTTTTGTCTTCAGGAATTTGTCTATTTTATTTAATTAAGTTGTCAGATTCATTAATATTAACACATTCAGAATATTTCCTCATGCTGCCAGTATCCAGATCCTGTTGCTTTCTACTCAGAAACAAAAGACCCAAATGTCGGTGTAAGGCAGGAAGTTTACTGTCAGACATCTGAGGAGGTGGACTAGGACTGCCTCCCTGCTTCAGGGTTTCAGAGTGGTTTAGGGTAGCTGAGGGAATGGAACGTGGGAAATGAAAAGCAGGAGGGAGGCGAATGTGCAAGGGGGCAGGTGCAGTCTCACCAAGACTCGTCTGGCTTCTACTCCTGTCCTTGTTGTTTCGTGGTCCTGCTGGAGGGGTGGAATCGTCATAGCTTAATCAATGTCCTCCTTGATTTCCCAGTGTCTAGATAGTACGTGCAAGTCTGCAGCTCCAGACTGGCTGGAAAGCAACTTTACATTTATGTAAATAATTTCATCTTGACCCATAACCAAGGTTCAAAATATCATGACCATGGGAAAAGAGGTAACTCAGAGAAATTAATGCCAAAACAAACAAACAAACAAACAAATCCATGTCCTTTTAAAATTTTAGAGCCCATGCGGTTTTAGGTCATGTTGGCTGGCCTGGAGCTCAAGGCCACCATGTCACTAGAGCCATGTTGTCTGGCCGGGAGCTGGAAGCCACAAGGAAGGCCTGGTTGCTGGGAATGTGAGGGAGGCCTGGCACTGGGGTGGGCCTAAAGCCTGATACTGGGGTGGGCATGGAGGCCGGGTTCTTGGAACCAGCCTGATGACTAGGGCTATAGGGGTCAGCCTGGTGCTGGGGCATACACAAAGCCTGGGACCATGGGAGCTAGGCTGGTACTAGGGCCAAACTGGTGACTGGGCTCCCTGCAGCTGGCCGGGCCATAGACTGGGCCTGAAGCCCCAGATACCATTCTGGAATCTGGCGTTGTTTGGGCCTGCTTGGCCCTGAGTTTACTTGGGTAGGCTTGGTTTTGGGACTCAAGGCACAGTCTGGTACTCACTTGCCCCTCCTTCCTCCACTTGCAGGGCACCTCAGAACTGTGCTGCCTGGGGTTAAGGGAGAGGTGACAAAGATAATGTGAAGCTGCCCTTCCTGCCCTCTCCAACTCACCTTTTCTTATTTCTGTACTACACTAAAATGCCATAATCTCTTGCCTGCTTTCCTGAGCTCTTATAAAGGTATTTTCATATGTGAATAGTTGTTCAAAATTGATGTTTCTATGGTGGGACAAGTGCTGAAAGTCCTACTTCCCCATCTTGCCAACATTATACTCCCACGATCACATTTTGACTTGTCGTGGTCATCCTTGTAAGACTGGAATCAATCTGCTTAATGAGCTGCACCAAAATCCAAACAACCAAAGTTATTTCTCAAATCATTGCCACACCAGATACAGTAGCACACCCACCACCATAGACTGAGCACAAACTGGAAGAATACTTTCCTAATGCAGAGGCTGTCACTATAATTATTCAAACAGAAACATGAAAAACACAATAATTTTTAAAAAGCAGAGCAGAATTTCAAGAGACTGTGGAAAAATATAAAATGATCTACATACAATCTGAGTCACAGGGTAAGAGAGGACAGAAAATTTGGAAGGGAAAATATTTGAAGACAAATATTTGGGGGTTTTCTAAAATGGATGAAGTATATAAACTCACAGACCCAGAAAACTCAAGTCCTGGGAATGATCAGTATAAATACATAGCTGAGCACATTGTGGTCAAACTGCTGATATCCAGAGATAAGACATCAAATTAATAAGTCGAACTGTTAAAAGGAGAGAAAAGAACGATGGTTCCCAGGAGCAGGAAAGGGGAGGGGATTGTAACGATAGTGAAAGACTAATTAATGGACATAAAAGTACAGCAGGATAGGAAAAATAAGCCCTATTGGTGTACAGTTGACCCAGAAATCTATAACCAATGATGACTTACTGCATGTAAACAAATGACTAGCAGAGAGGAGGTCACACGTGCACATCACAAAGAAAGGATTAAGCTTTGCAGTGATGAATAAGCTAATTACCCTGAATAGATCAACACACATGGTATCCATGTCTTGAAGTGTAACTCTGTACCCCATGAATATGTACAATAAATACATTTCAACAAAAATTTTTAAAAAGCTATAAAATATTTGAAACGCTATTATCCGACTTGATCTGATTGAT
The DNA here is from genome assembly GCF_000696425.1 of Galeopterus variegatus. Lineage (NCBI taxonomy): Eukaryota > Metazoa > Chordata > Mammalia > Dermoptera > Cynocephalidae > Galeopterus > Galeopterus variegatus. The sequence continues at coordinate 44,686 of NW_007734942.1, forward strand.
ATTTATCAGACAGTGTAACTTGCCCAACTAAATAATCTCCATTCTAGGGCTGGCCCATGGCTCACTCGGGAGAGTGTGGTGCTGATAACACCAAGGCCACGGGTTCGGATCCCTATTATAGGGATGGCCGGTTGGCTCACTTGGGAGAGTGTGGTGCTGACAACACCAAGTCAAGGGTTAAGATCCCCTTACCGGTCATCTTTAAAAGAAAAAAAAAAAAAAAAAAACTCCATTCTTTCAAAGGTTACACGGAACATTCACTATAATGGCCCAATGAGTATTCATTCAGTGAACTAGAATGGCTTGAATAATTCAGAATATAACTTACGACCACAATGAAATTAGGTATGAAAAAGAAAAAAGTAATTAGAATACACTAAAATGTATGGAATTTAAATAAGACACTACTAAATGCGTGGAGGCACAGAAGAAATCACAGTGAAATTTAAAAATATTTTGAACTTAATGAAAATAATGTATATACCAAAATAAGATATACACAATACAATACATAAAAATTTAGTGATAAAGCAGTGCATAAATAGAAATTTATAGTTTTAAATGCATATTAATATTAATAAAGTTTAAAATGAATACGATAAGCTTCCATTCTCAGAAGCTAGAACAAATTATACACACAAAGTAGAAAAAGTGTAAAGAAAATGAACACATGAACAAAAAACAAAATAGAAAACAAATATATAATGGAAAAAAATCAAGAAAGCCAAAACAGTTCTTTTACAAGATAATAAAAATAATAAACTCCTACAACTACTGACCATGAATAAAGAGGAAAAAACAAACATTATTAATATTGAGAAGGACATCTGTACAAGCACCGCATACTATAAAAAGATGACAAAGGAGGGGCGGGTAAGATGAACAACTTTTGGTGTGAGTACAGATTAGTACCGAATCTTAGAAAATGCCCCCGCAGGCCGCGGCCCCGCCCCCACCGCGGGCAACGGCCCCGCCCCCCTCAGGCCGCAGCAAGGGTGGAGGCCCCGGGTTCACGTGGCTGCCTCAGGATCAGGGGTGCAGATCCTGCTCGGCATTTTAGATGATGGTGAAGGGTGAGACACAACTTCTGGGCTCTAGTTGGAGGCACCAAAGGACAGGGGTTTACCTGTCCTGAGGGCTGGGGTCTGTGGCCAGGGTTACCAGATCCTTCCACAGGATAATATTCCCAATGCAGTACACCTGCTTTTCCTTTAAAACTTGTAATTCTAGAAAGAAATGGGAATTGAGGGTATTTGAAAAATAATAAAAATGACAGGTGGCATACAGAAAGACTGTGGATTTAGGAAGGGCAAGAATGAGGGAAGCTGTGAGGTGAGGGGTACTGCAGTAGTAAAACACTTTGCACCTTGCAGATTCTGAAAGGCTACATGTACAAATCACAGTTCCGGAGAAAATAGTAAAAATGACAGGTGGCATACAGAAAGTAGACTGTGGATTTAGGAAGGGCAAGAATGAGGGAAGCTGTGAGGTGAGGGGTAGTGCAGTAGTACACTTTGCACCTTGCAGATTCTGAAAGGCTACATGTACAAATCACAGTTCCGGAGAAAATACGGTCAATAGCAAGTGGAGGACGTGAATCACATGTAAGTAATAAGTGACGTTATTCACATTTTTAAAATGATGTGACTATTTTTTTCCTTTTTAAAAAATTGAAACATAATTGATTGGCCATATCTGTGGAGTACAGCATTGAATATCAATATCTGTGTGCAATATGTGTTGCTAAAATCAGGATAATAGGAATATTTGACATTATACAAAGTAATCATTTTTTGTAGCTCTTTACCAATTTCTCACTTTTGTTCCTAACAGTTTTACCTGCCATTTTTAATTCATGTGCATTTGCCGAATTTTATTTTTATACTTCATTTTTCTTCAGGGGAAAAGCCCTTTTGAAAATAAGCCAAGATTAACAATATTACATAGAAATAATGGTACAATCGTGCTGGATATCCAAGCCTTAAGTCCCACCTTCTAAACCTGTTTCCCTTTTGAGTGTCTTTGAGTAATCAGCAGCTTGATCCCTCTAATGATTGTTTTCTCACTCATCCACCAGGGTATATTTGGAGGATTTTTTGTTGTTAAGTAAGCCTATGGCTTCCTTACATGGGATGGTGATCATTTGATTTAATGATGTGTTATATTACTGATTTTTTCATCTTGATATGTTAATGATTAATAGTGTTCTTTTTATGCTGTTCTAGTTCATCTTAGTTCAGGATTATTGTCCCTCTTTTTTCTTTGAATTAGAATGCTTCTTATTGTTTTTACTAAGTTCTATAATTATTTCTGAAGAACTAAAATGTGTCTCTTGAAACATCATGTTACTTTCCCTTTAATTTGAGTGCAAGTATGTCCTTAGCAGCTATCCACTTGTCACACTAATACAGAGATTGTAGCCTAAAAATTTTGATATATAATTCTTCAAAGAAATGCATATCTGTTTATTAAACTTTAGTTATTTAAGTTAAAAAGCAGGAGGCTTTTACCAGTATTTTCAGAAAATTTTATTCTTTTAATGCAAAACTATTATGGAGATACTAGTCATATCAGAAAATAAACACAGAATCTATTTAGAGTAAAATATCTTCAAACAGGAATCACCAAATTCTTATAAGACATGAAAAAATTTACACTTATTGATTCAACAATACTGCAAACATAATATGAAACAATGTATGTTTAAATTATAGTGAATAAAGAATATACATCATAAAAAAATACTCATCTTGAAAACTATAAGATTTTAAAAATTAACTGAATGAACTTACTAAAGTGAAAAATATAGTATGGTGAGAGTATAAAGGTCAAGAATCAACAGTAGATCAAAGACAGATGAAGAGTCTAAATTATGCGACATATGAAATACTAAGGAAAAAGGAGGATAGAATTAGAAGCTTAAGTGTAGAATAGTTGGCATTCATAAAGGAGGAGAGATAAGCTGAAGATGAGGTTATGTGAAAAATATATTAACTGAGAAATAAAAAAACCAGATTCCTCAATTCAGGTATCACAAACACAAAGCAGAATAAATAAAAGTCAAGTAACACCTTGACATATCAGTGAAACACAGAATACTAAATCAAATAAAATGTCTTAAAGACAGTCATGAACAAAGAAAGAATAGCTACACTGAAATAGTACTTACAGCAGACCTGTCAAAATCAATAATAGGAATAAGAAAATACTGAAATAAAAGCTTTAATTTTCTGATTTTAAATATATTTAAGTATAGAATCAAATGAAATTTCCTTCAAAAATCATAATATATTAATAAATTATAAAAAATTTATATTAATAAATTCCAGATTAAAAGAGGATAAAATAGTCAATGTAATTCAGCAGGTTGAATTGAATTGAAAGTAGGACAAACAATAACATAAAAGCAGGAATTGGTAACAAAGTGGTGAATGTGTATAACTCAAAACCAAACACATTGAATAAAGAATTGTCATAGTAACCATTGAAGAGTAGAAAGGGTGTATAAGCCTAAATTCACCAGGGAATCAAAGTAAAATTTTAAATTTAAATATTAAGTACATTTAATTACTTCAATATATTAGCAAGTAGATATATTACAGATTAGCTTTAGTAATATAAATGTAAGAGATAAACTTCAATCATAAAGAAATAGAAAGTGTGAACACAAGAGTAAGAAAAAGTACACAAAGCAAATAGTAAACAACCAGCTCGGGTAAGTATATTTTACCAGGTGAAAATGGCCTTTAGGGGGGCTGGCCCGGTGGCGCACTGCTACAGTGCGCCGCTTAGGAAGCACAGCGGCGCTCCCGCCGAGGGTTCGGATCCCACATACAGACCTGCCGCTCACTGGCTGAGCGAGGTGTGGGGGCAACATCGAGGGTTGCGATCCCGTTGCCGGTCCCGGTCCGGTACGGGCGCGACACTGAGGGTTGCGATCCGTTGCCGGTCACAAAAAAAGAGACAAAAAGGGGAAAAAAAAAAAAAAGTCCTTTAGGGCAAAATACAATAAACGTATAAAAGACTGTTAATAGAATTAAAAAAGTGGGTATAGTGAGATATAGAGAAGAATTTTTTTTTAAATGAATGATATATTAAGTGAATATGCCAATAAATTTGAAAAGGAGAAAAGCAACTTCATAGAAAAACACATGCAGAATAGAGCACTATTAAAATGTCCAATACTTAAAAAATTTTGAAGCTGTATTTTAAAAGTATCTTCGCACTCCTCAAAACTACAGAAACAACAAATAAAACTAAGAAAAGCATGAGCTAAGTAGTTTTACAAAAAAATACAACCAAACATTCAAGGACAATATCATTATGATCTTATAAAAACTCTTCCAGGGAAAAGAAAAACATATGATACTGCCAAACACATAAGAGCAATATAACCTTGATACCAAAAACAAGCAAAGGCAATATACGAAAGAAAATTTGAGGCCAAATTCACTCATGAACATATCTGGCAAACATAAAAAAATATAATCTTAGCAAATCTAATATGACGAAATATTTTAAAAAGCTAATGACATAATACAATTTACAGCAAAATTGCTAAAAATGATTGAATCTTGGACTATCAATGAATTAACTATTTTAAAAATTTATATGAGGAAATGAATATACACATAGTAATAGAAGCAGAAAAATCATTGGTTAAAGTTAAATGCAATATATCATTAAAAAAAAAAAAAAAACAACTAAGCAATAGAAGAATATAACTTGATCCTCCCCAAAACTACAACATACTTCATACCTAACAACAGTAAAACATAAGAAGAATTTCTTTTACAATTATGAATGAAAGAGAGATGGCTGTTATCACCTTTTGTATTCAACATTATAATGGAAATTCTAACAGGAGTAAGATGGAAAAAAAAAGAACAATAGACTTAAAGATGAAAAATAAGGGGAAATATGGGACAAAATTAAGGGGAAAAGGGAAGCACACACATATGCACACATATGTGCATAGTTATACACTTTTGCCTAAATGTGAGTTACTTACCAAAAAAAAAATTTTTTTTTTAAAAAAAGGTAAAGACCTTTTTAAGATATAGTAAAGTTGCATCGAAAAACATTATACAAGTATAATATTATATAAAAGTAAAGAGACTATTTTGATAGTGAAAAATACTCAGTACTTTTAGGTTAATTTTTACCAAACCTATAGATTGACTATGGTTCCAATGAGATATTTTATGAAAATTGGCAGGTCAATTCTAAAATGTATGTAAAATAGTAAAGAGTCAAGCATTGTTTATTTTCAAGAATAAAAGAGTGACTCACCCCAGTTCATGTCAAAGCATATTTTAAAACTTTTGTAATTAATATGATATGGTATCGGTGCAAGGACTGACAAACTAGTGGAACAGGATAGAGTGCCCTCAAGTACCCACACACAGTAAATGAAATCGACCTGTACAGACTAAATTGTCAATTTGTCAGGCACCATTTCTTGAACTTTGCATTAATGAAATAGATCAATAGGTATTTTATTTAAATTTGGAACACATTTTGTAAAACCTATAAACATTAAACATTATGTGCTATTAATTCTTTGCTCTATTATATATATTTTTATTGAGTAATTTAGTTATATACTATCCATTTTATACATAAGTTTTGCAGTGGTCTCAATCTTTATTAAGCTAACACAATAATTGGATGAAAAATAGATATTTTTCAGATTTTATTTTATTAGGTACATTGAAAAATTAAGAAATAAGAAATCCCACACATACTCTTATATCCATTTTTTATTATGGAAGCTAATGTTATAATATCAAATTGCATTGAAACAGGGTTAAGGTTAGGGTTAGGGTTAGGGTTAGTCAACACTGAATTCTAAATTTTTCTTTTTATTTTATTAGTGTAATTTAGAATGTGATTATTGTTAATGTAAAATGATGGTTGTCCTTTCTAACATTTTTCTTATTATTTTTGCCTTTTTAATATACTTTCTTGCCAGGTGTCCTACAACATTGTAATTGAAGGGAAAACATATACTGTGAACCTAATGCGAACGTAGGTGATCTTCCTTATTTTGTCAGCTGTCTTTGTTCTATTTATGATTATTGTTTGTAATTACCCAGAATGTTACTATTTTGCATTTGAAAGTGTTTCTAGTTACTGGCTGTTCATTTGTCTTTTATTTTATGCTTTTAGAAGCATTTTAAATCTATATAATAAATATCTAGTACTTGAATTCATGGTGTATGCTCGCATGTTTCTCATTTTCTGACCTTTTCTTTACTTGTATTTTTACAATGATGGTATTTTGGTAAAGAGAAATTTTCCATTATGGTAAAGTTATATTATTTTGTATAAGTAATCCTTTCTTACTAGAAGGCCATGACTAAATCTTATATAATCCTTTCAAATAGTCTTAGTTTTGTCTTCTCATTTGGGTCTTATTCTTTCAGAAATTGGCTTTTGAATATGCCATAGATTTTCTGTATGATTTCTCAAATGTCTCAACAACTCTATTGACTCTTTTATCCTTTCAATACATATCTTCTTGTTATGAATACCAGATAACACATTGGTTGTATCTGTTTCTGGACTCCCTATTTTTGGGGTCTACCTGTCTCTTTATAATAAATCTTGGTTGCTTAAAATAAGTTCCTTTCACCTTTTTCTTCACAATGAATACTTTTCCTTTTCTTAATACTATTCATTTTCACATACTTTATAGTCAAATCTTCCAGTGTCTGGCAGTATTGTGATTTCCTCGAATCTACACAGCACTTCCGGAAGAACTGATCACTTTACAACATTATCTTTTTCTGTGTATGCACATGGTATATCTGGCCATTTATTTATTCTTTAACACTACCCAATATATTTTCAGAATGTTCTCCTTAAAGATCTTGCACATTTATTGATATTATCTTTTGAGCATTTGATACCTTTGATGCTAGTAAAAATGTAACATTTTAAAACCTTCATATTCTAAATGTGTTTCTTGCAATACAAAAATACAACTGATTTTTATATATTAAATATGTACAAAGAAGACATTAAATTTTCTAGAAAAGTGTAATAATTTGTTTTTAGAAATATCATACATTTATAATCATCTCATCATCTAATAAAAGCAATTGTTTATTTCTAATCTGTAGGAGTTTTATTCATTTCTTAATTGCTGAGTATTAAAAACCATCAGTTTAATAATAAATAGAAGTGAGAGGACTGGCTGGTTACCTCAGCTGGTTAGATCGTAGCCTGATAAGACCAAGGTCAAGGGTTTGGATCCCCATGCCAAAAAAATAAATAAATAAAACATAATAATAATGAATAGAAGTGGAGCCAGAGTTCGTTGTTACTTTGTTCACTATCATCATTACATGTGATATATATATATTTTTTCCTTTTTGTCTTATTTACTGACCGGTAACAGGATCGCAACCCTCGGTGTTGCGCCCGCACCGCGCTCAGCCAGTGAGCGGGAACTGGTCTCCACATGGGATCCGAACCCTCGGCGGGAGTGCCGCCGTGCTCCCAAGCGGCGCACTCTCCAGTGCGCCACCGGGCCGGCCCTACATGTGATATTTTGATTGTCACAAAGACATTCTTTCTATTCTTTATTCACTGTTTAATAGTAAATGGATATCAAATTTATGAAACACTCTTCTGACCTTGTTAATGATCATATATTTTATATTAATCTGTTATTATGATAAATTAAATTATTATTTTTTAGTATAAAACTGAGTTTCATTCCAGGAATAAACCCTACTTGTTTTTGACATTATTATTTCATATATTATTTAATTGATTCTATTTTTAATACTTTACTTAGGATTATTTTATCTATGGATTACTTTTATTAGGATTATTTTATAATTAAGACACAGGAATTTATAATTGAAAGAATTTATGAAAGATTTATTACAGTAGTCACACAGATTTATTACAGAAAGAATAAACTGCAACAGTAGGAAAAAGACAGTACAGTGTAATATTCAGGACATCTCATAGTTGTACACGAGGTGCTACGTATCCAAGTCACCAACAACTAATATATGTGTGAGATATCTCATCCTCAGGAAACCCAGCACATAAGCTTAACGATAGGTCTTTTCTTTCCCAAAGATCAAGGACCTAAAACCAGGCTGCATGACTGGGTAAAAATATAGACAGTTAGTCTCTATCTTCTTTATAAACATTGTAGATAAGCTGATTCAGATGCTCAGGAGAGTTTTGACCATAAACAGAATATTATAAATTACTACTGGTACATTTTATTTTTATTTTGGCCAATGATTGTGCCATGACTTCAGGCATCCCTGGAGATAAGCACATGTCTACTGCAGGCTAGCTGCAAGTGAACCATGTCATTATGGCTTGTAATTGTCTTTTCTCAGTCTATCTTTCTACTTCCTATCCCTGGAGAATGGCTTGAAGAGGATCCATTCTTTTTTTAGTCTCTGAAATATTGGATGTTTGGCAATTCTTACCTGGGAAACTAATTGTACCAAGAGTTCCCTTATTTTAAAACTCTCTTGACTACTGATTAAATTTCATTGAAAATTTTATAATTATGCAGATTTCTACTTCTTGAGTCTGTTTTGTAAACAATGATTTTTTTCTAGATATTCCTCCATTTTAATTTAGCATTTTAATTTGTGACACATAGTTGTTCATAGCATCCTCTTATTTTTTCAAAGACTAGGAATTGTTGGGTCATTCCTTTTCTCACATTCTAATTTTATTTATGGCATCTCTTTTTTTTCTTTGGCAAATATCATTGTCACTTTGTCAATTTAATAACATTTCCATAAATTTTTGTTTTGTTGAACATCTGTATGATTTTTGTTTTATTGCTTTGCTTTTAATTTCTGTGTGTTTATTTGATATTTGTTTATAACTTCCTCAAATGAATCCTAAGTTGATTATTCATCCACCATTTTTATTTTATACTATAAGAATTTAAGGCTGACTCTTTTCTTTAAACACTACTTAGCTGTACCTCACATATTTAGATATGTACAATTTTCTTTAGTTCAACATTAGCAAATATTTTGTAATTTATATTATATTTCTTCTTTGGTCCATAAATTATTTCAATGTATTTTATCTCAATACATTTGGCACCTTTTTTGCTTTTTGTTTCTAATATTTTTTGATCACAGAGTATTATCTGATTTCAAGCCTTCAAAGGTCACTGGCTCTTCATTCGTGATGTAATACATATTCAGTTTTTGTACATTTTCCATACTTCTATCAGCATTCTGGTCACCACCAGTTAACCAGTCTCTAAGAAGTTCCAAACTTTCCTTGGAATTGTCTTTTAAACCCTTATCAGAACATAGGCTTTCTCTAGCTTTCTCTTCCAGTTTCTTCCAGCCTCTGCCCGTTACCCTAGCTCCAAAGCTGCTTCCACATTTTCATGTCTTCATTATCAGCAACACCTCACATCTTGGTACTAATTTTCTTTAACTCTACTGAACCCTCTCCTACTTTATAATTTTTTGGTACGTTATAATCCTGTATACTTTTTTTTTTTTTTTTTTTTTTTTTTTTTCCGTGTCCGGCAACGGATTTTGCTTTTTGTTTCTAATATTTTTTGATCACAGAGTATTATCTGATTTCAAGCCTTCAAAGGTCACTGGCTCTTCATTCGTGATGTAATACATATTCAGTTTTTGTACATTTTCCATACTTCTATCAGCATTCTGGTCACCACCAGTTAACCAGTCTCTAAGAAGTTCCAAACTTTCCTTGGAATTGTCTTTTAAACCCTTATCAGAACATAGGCTTTCTCTAGCTTTCTCTTCCAGTTTCTTCCAGCCTCTGCCCGTTACCCTAGCTCCAAAGCTGCTTCCACATTTTCATGTCTTCATTATCAGCAACACCTCACATCTTGGTACTAATTTTCTTTAACTCTACTGAACCCTCTCCTACTTTATAATTTTTTGGTACGTTATAATCCTGTATACTTTTTTTTTTTTTTTTTGTCTTTTTCCGTGTCCGGCAACGGATCGCAACCCTCAGTGTTGCCCCCGTACCGGACCGGGGACCAGCAACGGGATTGCAACCCTCGGCGTTGCTCCCGCGCCTCGCTCAGCCAGCGAGCAGGAACCGGTCTGTATGTGGGATCCGAACCCTCGGGCGGGAGCGCCGCCGCACTTCCCAAGCGGCGCACCATCCAGTGCGCCACCGGGCCAGCCCATAATCCTGTATACTTTTAAACCCCGATAATATAGGTACTAATTTTGTACAGTTAATATTTGTTAAAAATTTAACCATGATTTTACCAATTCTGGTATGCTTCATTTCTCCCTAAATTTGTTTCTTCCTAGAGTTAATTTCAATGTCTCAGGAATTCTCTATATATTTCTATTGCAAGGCTGCTTTTTATTTTTTTTTACTTATATATGTTTTTATGTTATTAAATATTTACTTAATTCTATTCTTTACCTCCCAGCTTTATAAAGGCTTAATTGAGAAATAAAAATTTCAATTTTTTTCTCCCATTCTGTAGGTTTTCTCTTCTCTCTGTTGATTATTTTCTTTGCTGTGGAGAAACTTTTTAGTTTGATATAATCCCATCTGTCTATTTTTGCTTTTGTTACTTTAAAGTCACATTAAAAAAATCATTGCACAAACCAATATCAAGAAGCTATGTTTTCTTATGGTAGTTTCACACCTTCAGGTCTTAACATTAAGCCTTTAATCTGTTTTGAGTTGATTTTTGTATGTAGTATAAGAGTCCAATCTCATTTTTCTGCATGTTAGCATTCAATTTTGCAAATACATTTTTTTTTCCTTTTTGTCTTTTTTACNGAGCGCCGCCACGCTCCCAAGCGGCGCACTCTCCAGTGCACCACCGGGCCGGCCCTAAATACATTTTTTTTTTGAAGACTGTGCTTTTCCCATTGTGCATTCCTTAAAACTTTGTCAGAAAGCAATTGACTTAAATGTGTTGATTTATTTATCTGCTATCTGTTCTGTTCCATTGGTTTATATGTCTGATTTTATGCCAGGACCATGATGTATTGATTACTATTGATTTGTAGTATATTTTGAAATCAGGTAGCCTGATGCCTACAGCTGTGTCCTTTTTGCTCATGATTACTTTGTCTGTTCAGGACAATTTAAACAAGGAGATAAAAGATATGTGCACTAAAAACTATAAAACATTGGTGAATGAAATTGAGAAAAGACAAAAAGTAAATGAAAAATCAAGCGATGTTCATGGTTTGGAAGAATTAATATTTTAAAAGTATCCATAGTACCCAAAGCAATCCACAGATTCAATGTAATCCTTATGATTTTTCACAATAATCAAAAAAGCACTCCTGAAATTCATATAGAACCACTTAACTTCATTCTTCAAAAAATTTTGCTAATGAAATCTTCAAAAAATTTTAGGATAATTTTTAAAAAATAGCCTTTTAAAATTATTATTTCATTTTCTTCTGGCTTTCTTCATTTCTATTGGTGAGAAAGCTGTAGGTATTTGTTCCTTGTTTTTTTTTTTTTTTTTCTTTTTTTTGGATTTCATTCTTTCTATGGTTTTACCAACTGCCTGCACACTAGTAAGATTCACATTTTTATTTCTTTTTTTTTTTTTTTTTTTTTTTCCTTTTTTGTCTTTTTTCGTGTCCGGCAACGGATCGCAACCCTCAGTTTTGCGCCCGTACCAGACTGGGACCGGCAACGGGATCACAACCCTCGGTGCTGCGCCCACACCTCGCTCAGCCAGTGAGCGGGAACCGGTCTGTATGTGGGATCCGAACCCTCGGCGGGAGCGCCACCGCACTCCCAAGCGGCGCACTGTAGCAGTGCGCCACCAGGCCGGCCCTGTTCCTTGTTTTTTGAAGGTAATGTCTTTCTCTTTTTTTTCCTATTTGATACTTTGAAGATTTTTATCTTGATTTTCGTTAGTCTTTTTTTAAAGGTATATCTATATGTGATTTTTCTTTGCCTTTATCCTGTTTGACTTACATAGAACTTCTTGATATTTTGTCATCAGTTTTGAAAAAATTTGCTCTGATTTTCATAAATTTTAAGCTTAGCTCCTTATGCACCTTCAACTTTTGTTTATTTTAACTTCTCAATATACATTGTAGTTGATTTTCGTGTCCCTTTACCCATTCCTCTTTCCCCCCTCCCGCTACCCCTCTCCCACTACATCTTATCTGTTCACTTGTCTTAACAAGGTAAGGAATTGTTGTTATTGTTGTATCTTCTTCCCCCTGCCCTTTATTTGTTTGTATATTTATTTATTTATTTTTAGCTCCCACAAATAAGTGAGAACATGTGGTATATCTCTTTCTGTGCCTCACTTGTTCCACTTAATATGATTTTCTCTAAGTCCATCCATGTTGTTGCAAGTGGTAGTATTTCATTCTTTTTTATGGCAGAGTAATATTCCATTGTGTAGATATACCAGAGTTTTGTTATCCACTCATCCGATGATGGACATTTGGGCTGATTCCAGCTCTTGGCTATTGTAAATAGT
>NW_007734942.1:57753-60807 GCF_000696425.1 Galeopterus variegatus
CACTCATCCGATGATGGACATTTGGGCTGATTCCAGCTCTTGGCTATTGTAAATAGTGCTGTAGTAAACATGGAAATGCAGGTATCCCTTCGGCATGATGATTTCCATTCCTCTGTGTATATTCCCAGCATTGGAATAACTGGGTCATATGGTAGATCCATCTGTAATTGTTTGAGGAAACTCCATACCATTTTCCATAACAAATGATTTTTCAGGGAGAAGAGCTATGTATTTGATGTACATCAAGTGTTCATTATTTTTACCGCAGTACTACTGGAAGTTCTGCTTATTTTTAGATTTCCCAGCAGTGGCTTTCTTATTGGGCCAAATATGAGTACTTGACTTCTTTCTTTCTTTCCCAAGAAACAGCAGTTGCAGATCACCAGCTAAGTCTGTTCCTGACTTTCAACTCAGAATATGTGTATTCCTGGAGCTCTACCCCACTGTGGGTCATTTTCCTTTTCTTACTACAAGAATGCAAAAAAATTGTTCTGCTACCCAGTGGATTTTGGTTTGGCTCTTTCACCTTTTGCTCAATAAATCCACAAATTCTTATACTTACTTGAAAATTAAACTGGGACACGTACACCTACCCTTTTTCCTTGTAGAGCCTTTTAACATATTCTTCTCATATTTACAAATAAAGTTTTTTAATGTGAGATCTCCAACTAATCTGTTGAATTTATATCATATTAATTCTATATTTATTTACTGCTATTTTCTGGATATTCTCCTAAGGGCTTGAGATCTATTAGTAAAGAAGATAGAGGCAAATGTCTAAGTTTTTATTATTATCAGATGAGACTAATAATGATGCAATAAATAAGTAGATTAGGAATAATGTTAAAGGTAATAAATGCTTGGGCCAAAATATACAGCAAATTGACAGTATGGTTTCAAAATTCTATGCTTTGATGATTGAAAACATTAAATTTTAAAAATAAATTTATTAAGATAAGCCTCTCTGAGAAGATGATATATAAGTAAAAAGTTAAAGTAGATGATGCAATAAAGTATGGTGAAAAAAATACCAGGTAGGGGCAACAATTGGTGCAAATATACTGAGGCAAAAGCTTGCCTATTTGCTTGAAAAACAGATAGGAGGACAGTGTGACAATACAGCAAATCAAGAAAGATCTCAAGACTAGAATTTTTAAGTAAAATTTAGAACAAAACTCATATATACAGAAATCTCTCTGTTTCTTTCTCTCTTTCTCTGCCAACACAGCTATCTATAATAAATACAATAAAAATCTTATTCAAAGTAAAGTTCAGAAAACATATTGTTTTTATTAAATACTTTTTAATCTTTATTTTACAGAACATTTTTACCTCATAATTTTAGAGTTTATGGCTATAATGGCACAGGAATTATGAGACCTCTTCAACAACAGTTTCAGGTGTGTTATTTATTGTCTGTTTTAACTTTGTCATATGAGTGTCTATGATCAACTTATAAAGGGTTGGAATTGTCATTTGGGCCTACATTAATTTCCTTTGACAATGTGTAGTGACTTAGCCCTGTTAAACAGGTGATTAACCAAACAAAACACAATGGTGACATTTCTAAAATATTTGTTTCATTATGATGTACATGTATGTGCTTATGTACTTGTGACAATAGGGGTTGAGTATGTCACAAAATACTTAAAATAAAAAAAGCATAATTTGAATTAGGAAAGCTAACTCTGGGGAAAAATAAGAAGAAATACATATGCAATTTTATGAACTTTTAGGAATATATGAAATTTTTATGCATTTGGAACACTTGGAGCTTCATTTAATAATGTCTGTAATTGGTTGCAAAAAAATAGAGAAGTGTAGATAAAATTTTAGGAATTGCCCATTCCTGAAATTCTCTTTTTTTCTCTTTGCCTTTGCCCTGCCCTACCAATTGCTGTTGTTTTTCTCCATTTGCATTCCTGGATTCTGTATAGAAAATAAATCAAATACTTTTTGAAAATAAAGCCTTTTTATAGAGACTAATATTTTAACATAAAAAATAATAGATAAGGTCGGTTTCTTTAAATTTTGCCCAACAGAGCAGGAAAATATACGCAGGTCAGTTGTAGTCTATACAAATACATACTGTCAAGCAGTTTTATGTACACACACATGTGCTTTATATGTGAGAAATAAATTCACAGTTTAAAAGACCAAGAAAAGAATGCTTTATTGATAACTTGAACATAGTAAGTTGTTGAATGTGACCAACATCTCAGATGTAATGAACATAATGTACCATGGAGGTAAATTATGTTGCCAAAGTTGCAAGCCTATCTCTAGCCTAGGAAATATCAGGTACAGTTCATTAATAAGGTTAAAAACAGGTAAGTTTATTGAATTAGCTATTTTTCATAAAGTCCACAAATAATTATCATCTTTAAAAGTTATATTATCCTTATAAATAAAGATTTACCTACAAAAGAGCAAATCATCCAGTTAGGCAAAGAAATAACTTGTTCCCAGTGTTTGCAGCAGGACAAGTGTAAGTCACTCATCACTGTTCTGAACTTTATGATCTCTCCAGGACAAACAGAGAAAACAGTCATCATGATTGAAAGGTAAAATTACTGGAGTGAGAAAAGAATAAAAAATGTGTATGCACATATAAACAGAAATTACAGAAGGCAGTTATTGACAAATGTGAATGAAAAATGAAAATCTAAATGAAAAATGGGCAAATCATAAGTCATAATTATAACTGAAGATTTAAACATTCTTCTCCCAGTAATTAATAAATGAACTAGAAAGAAATTCATCAAGTATCTCAATGGCTGGGGCAGAACTATCAATCAACTTGATCTAATTAACATTTATAGGAAACACACAACAGCAACAGTATATACATTCTCTTCAAGTACAAGTAGAATATTGAACAAGAAATAGTAAAGGCAATAGTAAAGTACAGGAAATGACAATGATAATTTTTTTTTTTAAAATTGAAAGAAGTATTGTCATATTTGTTTTATTTTTTACGTGTCCACTTTTATTTTTTTTTAAATTTTTTACTGAAGCATATTGATTGTACATATTATGGGGTACAGAGATATA
>NW_007734942.1:60940-62869 GCF_000696425.1 Galeopterus variegatus
GAAGATTTAAACATTCTTCTCCCAGTAATTAATAAATGAACTAGAAAGAAATTCATCAAGTGTCTCAATGGCTGGGGCAGAACTATCAATCAACTTGATCTAATTAACATTTATAGGAGACACACAACAGCAACAGTATATACATTCTCTTCAAGTACAAGTAGAATATTGAACAAGAAATAGTAAAGGCAATAGTGAAGTACAGGAAATGACAATGATAATTTTTTTTTAAAAAATTGAAAGAAGTATTGTCATATTTGTTTTATTTTTTACATGTGTCCACTTTTATTTTTTTTAAATTTTTTACTGAAGCATATTGATTGTACATATTATGGGGTACAGAGATATATTTCAGTGCATGTGTACAGTGTGTGTTGATCTGTTCAGGGTATTTCACCTATTCATCATTGCAAAAACGTAATCATTTCTTTGTCTTGTGCACATTTGATCTCCTCTTCTAGTTGTTTGGTTACGTGCAGTAAAACATTACTATTTATAGATTTCTGGGTTGACTGTACATCAATAGGGCTTATTTTTCCTGTCATACTGTACTTTTTTGTCCATTAATCAACCTTTCACTATCCTTCCTCAACCCTCCCTGTTCCTGCCTCTAGCTCTGTGATTCCTCCATAAAAAATTTTATCCTAAGCTGACTTAAAAATGATTGAGTAATTGATTTCTAACTTACCCAATCAAACTATTTGTTACATTAATATGACTTGCTGATTGTTCCAAAGAATTAGAAATGTTATGTATCTAGACATTACAAACTGCATTTGGAAAGAAGGAAACAAAACTGGTGGAAAGGTAGAGATATTTACAACTTCCTATTGTAAAATATAAGATATGGCCTATAATTGGTGATAAAAATAGAAATGTAAATATTTTACATAAAGTTATAATTTTTGGTATCAAAATAAAAAGTTGAAATATAAAGCAAATACCAATAAAAACTGCAGGGGAAATTCACAAGTAAAAACATTTCAACTGAATTAAGAATCTTCCAATGTTGGAGAGTGGTGTCAGCAAGAAGGAGAGATGGGAGGACCCAACCCTTTGTCTCCTCACAGAAGCATCAGTTTGGCAACTGCTGTGGATTGAACATTCCCCCCAAACTCAGTGAAGCTTGATCTCCATTGTAACAGTGTTAAGAGGGTGAGAAATCAGACTATGGCAGGATTAAGGGTGGGGCCGTAGAGAGGTGATTGGATCATAAGGACTATGACCTTGTGAATGTTTTGATCCATTTATGGATTGATGGGTTAATAGTGGGTTGTCACAGGAGGGGCACTCATTGCTTTATAAGGAAAGGAAAGGAACATGTTAAAGACCACTTGTCATTCTCACCATGTGACACCGTGTGTCACTGTAGAAAGTCACCATCAAGAGAAAGGATCTTACCAGATATGCCTCCTGGACTGTGGACTTCTAAGCCTCAAAAATTGTAAAAAATAAATTTCATTTCTATATCAATTGTCCAGCTTCAGATATTTCATTATAAGCAATAGAAAATAAACTAATTTATCAACCATTCATGGACCACAGTGCCTTATGAGTGCTACAAGATTTAGGTAGAAGGTTGTGACACTCTGGTGGAACCTAAGACTAGAAAAACTGCTTTGAAAAGCCAAGCTCATATCTCCAGTGGAAGGCCCACTAACTATGGACCTGGCTGCAGAACCTGAAGAAATAACAACTTACTGTGGCCTCACTGTCACATGAATGTCGAGACAGCCCCATCCACTCAGGGCCCTGGACAAGAACCATACCTACTACTCCCCCAGTAGCAGGCAAACTGATGTGGGCCCAACTAGAGTCCTGAAAGCATCTCTGTCTTCCTGCAGATCTGGCTTCAGCCCCATGTTCATACAAGTTTTATAGACAGCTCCATTTGCCTGTGGACCTATGCCTTCCCACATCCCCACCAAC
>NW_007734942.1:64050-65350 GCF_000696425.1 Galeopterus variegatus
CCGAACCCTCGGACGGGAGTGCCGCCGCGCTTCCCAAGCGGCGCACTATCCAGTGCTCCACCGGGCCGGCCCAATGGTCAAAGGATCTTAATGCACATTTCTCAAAAGAAGACATACAAATGTCCAATCAGTACATGAAAAAATGCTCAAAATCACTAATCAGGTAGATGCAAATTAGAACCCAAATGAGATATCATCTCATGCTAATTAGAATGTCTATTATGAACAAGACAAAAAAAATAACAAATGCTGGTGAGAGTGCAAAGAAAAAGGAGCTCTCCTACATTGTTGGTATGAGTGTACATTGTCACAGCCATTGTGTAAAACAGTATGGAGGTTCCTCAGAGGACTAATAATAGAACTATCTTATGACCCAGCAATCCAACTACTAGGTATATACACAAAGGAAATTAAATCATTATGTCAAAGAGACACCTACACTCCTGTGGTCATTGCAATGCTATTCACAATAACCAGGAGATGGAATCAACCTAAATACCCATCAATGGATGAATGGATAAAAAACTGTGGTGTGTATATATATATATACACAATACTATTCAGCTAGAAAAAGAAATGATAGCCTATCATATGCAGCAAGATGGCTNTCGAGACAGCCCCATCCACTCAGGGCCCTGGACAAGAACCATACCTACTACTCCCCCAGTAGCAGGCAAACTGATGTGGGCCCAACTAGAGTCCTGAAAGCATCTCTGTCTTCCTGCAGATCTGGCTTCAGCCCCATGTTCATACAAGTTTTATAGACAGCTCCATTTGCCTGTGGACCTATGCCTTCCCACATCCCCACCAACAGGCCCACCAAACATGTTGTTAACAGCAGGCCCTGAAGTAGCCATGCACACACAGTTCTGGTGACAGCTTTACCAGCCTATTCACAGAACTAGCTCCAGCTCCATTTGCCTGAAGACAAGGTTCCATCCCTGTCCATCCTTGGACAGAGTACCAACACCACCTGCCTATGGACTTGATGGCCCCACACAGGAATCTCGGCAGAAGCATAAGCAATAAAAACCAAAAATAGACAAGTGTGATTATATCAAACTAAAAAGCTTTTATACATCAAAGGAAACTGTTAACAGAGTGAAAAGACAACCTACAGAATGGGAGAAAATATTTGCAAGCTATATATCTGACAAGGGGTTAATATCAAGAAAATATAAGGTACTTAAAACAATGACATCAAAGCCAATCACCCAATTGAGAAATGGTCAAAGGATCTTTTTTTTTTTTGTCTTTTTTCCGTATCCGGCAACGGATCGCAACCCTCAGTGTTGCCCCC
>NW_007734942.1:66790-68667 GCF_000696425.1 Galeopterus variegatus
ATACACAATACTATTCAGCTAGAAAAAGAAATGATAGCCTATCATATGCAGCAAGATGGCTGGAACTGGAAAACATCATGTTAAGTAAGTCAGGCACAGAAATACAAATACTGCATCATGTTACTCATATAGAGAATATGGAAAAGAAAAGTTGTTGTCATAGAATTACAGAGTAGAATATGATTACCAGAGGTTGGGAGGGGAGTTGGGCAATGGGTGGTCGGGGAGAAGTGGTGGACAAATGGGTATAAAACTCTGCTGTCTACCCTAAGTGAATCATTGTGCAGTATATGCATGTATTGAAACAGCACACTGTACCCCACAAATATGTACAAGTAAATGTTCACATTTTTAAAAAAGGGAAATGCATATCCATGAGCAACTTGATAAAGAATATGATATAGTCATTTTAAAGAAGTTCAATTAGCTACTAGATAACACAGACAACTAAATATCAAGAAAATAAAACATGAAGAAAATGAGAACTTTGGTAAAGTCTAATAATTGTAATAAATTACCAGACAGAAATCCTGTAGCTAAATAAAGAATACAAAGAGCTAAAGATTTAAATAGAGAACTTTAAAATCAGACTGAATCAAGGAGAAATACCTAGTGTATTAAAAGACAGTTCGTTTGAAATTATCCAGTCAGAGGAACAACAACAACAAACAAAAAAAGAGAAAAAGAGTGAAGGAAGCCTATGGGACTTATGCAAAATCATCATGTGAACCATTTTAATCATTGTGGAAATTCTAAATATAGAAGAAAGAGTGAAAGTGGCAAAGAGCTTATTTAAAGAAATAGTGGCTGAAAACTTCCCAAATCTAGGGAGGAAAATAGATGTTCAGATTTATGAAGCCAAAATATCTCCCAGTAGGTTAAACCCAAAGGAAGACTACACTGAAGCACACTATAATTAAATTTTCAAAAGTCAAAGACAAAGAGAGATTTTTGAAAGCAGCAAAAGAAAATCACTGCATCGCTTAAAATGGAGTCCCCATAACACCGTCAAAAGATTTCATAGCAGAAACCTTGCAGGCCAGAAGAGTGGGATAATATACTCGATGTACTGAAAGTAAAAAATTGGCAAATAAGAATACTTTACCCAACACATCCGTCCCTTAAAAATGGAGAGATAGAAACTTTTCCAGACAAACAAGAACTGAACAATTAAATAAATTTGTCACCAACAGACCTGCCTTACAAAAAGTGCTAAAGGTACTTTTCATGTTGAAAAGACAAGTTGCTAAACAACAACATGAAAACTCTTAAGTCACATCTGAAGTCACTTATTTTCAGCCTAAAGAATATCCTTAAGTAATGTTTGCAAGGCAGAGAAGCAAACCACAAATTATCTGTTTTTCTTTAACTGTAATGTCTTTGCTGGATACAAGAATGGGTAAATGTTTTGTTTTTGGTTTTGGTTTTTCTTTGTGTTCTTGGAATATGATAGCCCACTGCTTCTTAACCTGTATTGTTTCTGCAGAGAAATCACAAGTCAATCTTATTGGAATTTAATTCGTTTATGTAACAAGTTGTTTTGCTGCTTTCACAATTTTCTCTGCCTTTGACTTTCAGCATTCTTACTATGAATTTCTGTAATAGTTTTATATTTGTCTTACTTGGAGATCATTGAGCTTAATACATTTTAGAATTTTTCAGTTATTGTTTCTTCTAATTTTTCCGCTCCTTTCTCTCCTTTTCTGGTACTTCCATGATGCATATGTTGATGTTCTTAATAGTGTCTCACATTTCTCTACTGCTCTATTTATTTTTCTCCACCATTTTTTTCCTGTTCTTTGGATTTTGCAACCTTTATGGCAAAACCTTGTTTGTTAAGTCTTTATTTTAGCATTTCAAATCTATATTGAATTTTT
>NW_007734942.1:69027-85115 GCF_000696425.1 Galeopterus variegatus
TTTTTATTTCAGTTATTTTACTTTTCACCTCCAGAATTTCTTTTAAAAATAATTTTTATGTCCTTATTGACATTCTCAATTTGATTGTCATTATACCTTCATTTATTTATTTTTTTTTATCATGGTTTCATTCAATAATTCTTTTAACATAATTATAAGGGCTACTTATATTTATGTACTTATACATAATTATAAAGGTTAACTTTAATATCTGGTCACTCTTACAGTGTTTTAAGTCTCTTTGGGCTGCTATAACAAATGAAGAAATATATTGTTAACTTTAATATCTGGTCACTCTTACAGTGTTTTAAGTCTCTTTGGGCTGCTATAACAAATTACCATAGACTGGGTGGCTTATAAAACACATAAATGTATTTCTCACTGTTCTGGAGGCTGGGGAGTCAAGATGTTGGCAGATTCAGTATCCTGTGAGGGCCCGCTTCCTGGGTCATAGACAGCAGTTTTCCTGCTCTATCCTCACATGTCAAAAGGGAAAATTCTGGTCTGTTTGTTTCTTTAGCCTTTTACCCACATAATGTAATAATCTTCCAAAAGCCATACTTTGATACCATCAAATTGGGGGTTAGATTTCAACAAATAAATTTCGTGGGGACAAAAACTCTCAGTCTCTAGCACACAGGGAGTTTCTGTTGCCTTTTTTTTTTTTTTTGACCGGTAAGGGGATCACAATCTTTGGCACGGTGTGGTCTGCACCACGCTCAGCCAGTGAGTGCACGGCCATCCCTATATAGATAGCATTCAAACCCGCGCCCTTGGTGCCACCAGCACCGCACTCTCCTGAGTGAGCCACGGGGCTGGCCCACCTTTTTTAATGTAAATGTCATACTTTGCTGTTTTTTTGCATGTCTCATACTTTTTTGTTGGAAATGTACATTTTAGAAATATTACAGTCAGACTGAGTGCTGCCTCCATCCCTCCTTGGGCTTATAATTATTATTTGCTAGTTTATTTGTTTAGTTTACTAATTAGTTGGATTATTTTAGGGAATTGTTCTCTTTCAACACGCATACACAGGCACACGCACACACAATCACACACACACAGCATTAAGCCTCTGATTTGGCTTCTCAGGGAGATACAGCTGTGGGCATACCCACAGTCACCCTGAGATAAAGTGGTTTGGCTGAGTTAACTTTATCCTTTCCCCTGACCACACTAACCTGTTAAATTATTTCGATTGTTTGCTAATTGTTGTGTTGTATAAGAGTGCACAGGAACTCAAGTTGTTCTACAGACTAAATTGATTAAATTTAGATTACTTTGAAGAAACAGTTTCCTAGTCAGTATTTAATATTGGTTCTGATTCCAGGAGCTCTCTTCCCAATAATCTTCTTCCCAGGAATCTCCTACAAACTAGCCAGCTACAGTGGGGCCTCTATATTTACTGAATTCATGACTCTCCTACAAATTATCCCTGACGAAAAACTCCACAATTTTTAAGTGTGCCCTTAGGCTTGAACTTCTCTATGCTCTGTTGCAAACAAAATTAATTTATGTGGGAAGAGATTAGGTACTATCTGCTTCCTCCACCAGACAAAATCTCTGGCCTAGGACTGTGGAACTTTGTTATGGTGTACATTTTTATGTTTTCTCAAAATTTATACATTGACTCCTAATCCGCCAAAGTGATGGTATTTGGAGATGGGGCCTTTGGGGGATAATTAAGTCGTGAGGGCAAAGCCCTTATCCATGGGATTAGTCCCTTATAAGAAGAAATATGAGGGACATGATCTCTCTCCATTATGTAAGGATAAACCAAGAAGGGAGATGTCTGCAAATCTGAAAGAGGGCACTCACCAGATATCAACTTTGCTGACACCTTAATCCTGGACTTCCCAGCCTTCAGAACTATGAGAAATAAATGTTTATTGTTTAACCCACCCAGTTAATGGTGTTTTGTTACAGAAGCCTGAACTGACTGAAACAAGGTTGGAGTGGGAATAGTGACATACTTTATTCTGTGTGACATCCCTACTGCAGGATCTGAGCGCTCAGTAGAAAGGGTGGGCAGTGGCTTGATATATCTTCTTGCTTCTCCTGACATGAGATCACTGACTTATGAACCAGGCAAAGGTGATTGAACAATGTTGTGCCCAAGTGAGAACTTCTGTTCCCTGTTTGGTACCCATGCAGAAGGAGGGGCTCCCATCTTGACTGTACTGGTTCAGAATTTAGCCTCAGCAACATGCATCTAGGAGCAGGATGAGAAATGTTTAACATGCAACTCCTCAAGATGATAAATTATAACGTCCTGCTTCTCCCACAGCAAAATCACTCTAACTGGAAGCTAGGGCAAGAGGGAACCCTGTGCTCTTGGCTTCACCAGTCTGGAATGTGGAACCTCTGCCTGGCTCAGCTGGGAGATGGGAATGAGGGAGTGGCTTTATCTCAAATGTCACAGACTAACTTTTCTTACTGAATTTTTATAAATTTTCTTATAGAGATTTTTAAAAAATGTTCTCTTAGGACCCTTTGCCCCTAGAACCATTTTCAGAGGATTTAAATGGTTATTTATTTATACTTTTCATCAGTTTCACTAGGGAGCAGAGTCGTGGGGCTTCTCAGGCTGTCATGCAAGAAATTTATTCTCCACATCTTCATTTTTGAAGAATAATTTTACTGGATATATAATTCTGGGTTGCCAGGGCTTCTTTTTTCCTTCAGCATTTTATATCGTTTTATGTGCCATGACCTCCAATATATGTGGTAAGAAGACACCCATCACTTCTACAATTGTTCCTCTGTATATTAAGTGTTGCATTTTCTTCATTTATTTCAAGATTTTCTCTTCATTTTTGGTTTCAGCAGTTTATTTTGATGCGATGAGGCTCTTACACCTCATGGAAATAAATGACCAAACAAATAAGAAAAGAAAACACTGTTTATTCAGAGCTTGCTATATAGCAAAGAAGTCAGCTGCTGTGACTTGCATTTTTACAGAGACCTAAAGGTGGTGGAGGAGTGGGAAAGCTTTATGGTAGGAAAAAAGGGAAGGTTTCGGGTATGTTCTGATTGGAGGCTGTTGGCATGGGAAAGCTGTAGGTGAGATAACTAGAAGCAGCAGAGTTTCCCTATGTGATTGGCTAGGGATGTATATTTGGCTTTCTCTGGTTGATCCTAATTTGGAAGCAGGGACAAAAATTAGGAAAGTTGTCAGTTATTAATCAAGTCCTGATCATTTGGAGCTGATTGTTACAGAAATTGTTTAGCTTCTTTGTTACTGGAAATAGCAATCTGGCTTTCTGCAAAGTCTGACATAACAGGCTGGCCTTGGGGGCTGTTTACTGTAAATAAGAGGGTTGGTTTTCTGGGCAGGTTTTGGGTTAGAGTTTTATTTTTATATATTGTCTGGCCATTGTCCATTTGTATATTCAGTGTCTTAATCTTCGAATCGTTTTTTGCTAAATTTGGGCCATTATTTTTTTTTTTAAATTTTATACTCATTTTATCTTTTTATTTCCCTGTTACTCCAATTAAACCTGTTAGATAATATTGTCCCACAGATGGCTGCAGCTATGTTCAATTTTAAAAGTTCTGTTCTTTCAACTTTCTTTCAGACTTGATAAGTTTTAAAGATGTATCTTCCTTTCTTTTGTCATCTCCAATGTGCAGGAAAACCTATTCAGGGTGTTTCATTTCAAATATATTTTTGTTCTAGTTGGCTTTTTAATAATCTATATTTCTCTGCTAAATTTCCTAACTCATTCCCTTATTATTCCCCCATTTTAAAAAATAATTCCAAAATTCTGGATTTATTTCAGGGTCAGTCATCTTTCTGATTTTTCTATTGACTCTGGGCCACATTTTTCTTTTATTCACATATCTAGTATATTTTAAAATCATATACTGGCTATATTCAATAATATATTGAAAAATTTGTTAATATTTCTCAAAAGAGTTTTCATTCTTGTTCTAGCAGGCAATTAACTTGGCTGGAACCAGCATCCAAACTCCGGTCACCTGTGTTTGGAGACAGACAAAAATCTCTTCTCAGTTCTTTAGCTTTTCTGGTCATGAAAAAGCCTAGCTTTTCTGCTAGGCTATTTGAGATCTCTTTCACGTATTCTCAGTTCAGATGTAACTAAAGAATATACACCTGAGTTAATAGCACACATTTTGGGGCCTCCCTTTTTACCTTGATACTGAACTCCAGTTTTCAGGCACTTTCGAAACCATGGCCTCCATCCCTAAGCCAGTTGGAATATGAGCTACTTTGTTCTGCCCTGCCTGGGGGAGTGTCTTCAAGTGAAAACCAATATAATGAAAATCTCAGCAAACGAAGTTGTCGTCTTTCCAGGGATGATTGCATTCTCCTTTATAGATGAAGTTTTAAAAAAAATCTTCCAGAGTTATAATCTATAACTGGTTTCTGTGAGAGGGTTAATTTTATACAAGCTTCTCTACCACTACACTCAAATCATTTTGAAAATAAAATTTCTTTTTTAAAATTTATCTTGTTTTTCTACCATGCAAAATTAAGTTAAAAGAATATGAAAAAATAAGGTTTTGATAATTTTACCTTATGCTCATGACTAAGAATGCCATGTTTAATTTATGACATATAAAAGATACGTAAAAATGTACGTATTCTTTATGAGCTGTAGAACACCTATACTCATCTAACATTCTTATAATTCTTAAAAAAATTTTTTTATTTTATGGTTACACAATGTAAACGCTTTTGTGGCCCTTTACCAATTTCTCCCTAACCCCTCTTCTGCATTTAATATATACACAGAAAACAATGTATGTTTTAAATATTTGAAAATAGTACCTTTAACATGAATTATTCTAATAGAGATATATGTATTTTATCTTTATCTTGCAGAATTTCTGCTACTACCAAGGATATATTGAAGGTTATCCAAATTCTATGGCGATCGTTAGTACATGTACTGGACTCAGGTTGTGACACATAATTTTATAGATTACAAAATGTAATATTTACTTAAAAATGCTTTTAGATTTAAAAAATGTTTAGTAGTTCTAAAATGAGGTGTGGCTATGTCTCATTTGGAAAAACGCCATTGGAAAAGCATAGTATAGGAATATTATAATGGCTCCTATCCTTATACTGAGTTAAGATTTTTGATATATTTGGAGACCATGAAATATTAATAGCTCAGCAAATACCAATAGCATTACTATTATGTACCATTCAGCAACTTTGTGGATAATCGATAACTTTTTCCTACTTTACCACCTAACACCAAGGCTGAAAATAATCTGCATACTATTAAAAAAAAATCTGTCATTTTATTGCCTTTTAAAAAATGCATTATTTTATTAATTCACTTTTCTCTTGAATTTGTAGGGGCTTACTACAGTTTGAAAATGTTAGCTATGGAATTGAACCCCTGGAGTCTTCGATTGGCTTTGAACATGTTATTTATCAAGTAAAACATAAGAATGCAGGTATATATTTATATGCTGGGACAGATATAGAATCAAGAGATCTGCCCTATAAAATACAAAGTATAGAGGTAGGTGGTTAACTGAGTAAACTGTATGGTTATTACTATGCAGAAATATAAACACTGTATTATTCTGACAAACTACTTACTTAGATACTCATACACACACGTATAGGTACACATAACAGAAACTTTGAAACATATCATAAGACTTAAAATTACCTTTGTAACTTTTCATAATTTTAGCACAGAGTTTCTCCCTGTTAGTGCCATATATTTCCTGTGATCTAGACCTTTACTGTCAGCAGATTTACATCTCTCTCCATACTCATGTGTCAAAATTTTGATGTAACAAATACAAAGGCCTTTCACATAAATATTGAACATACACAGCTAGGGTGCTAGGGAGAATCACCACTATTTTGTAAAGCAAGTACATGGGAAGACCATTACATTTTCCTCAGGAAATACAGGGTTAGTTGTCTCAGACATGGGTAGAGAGACTGCCAATACTAGCAAAGAAGACTCATCAGAATTTAGAAGTTTATAACATTAGCTTTATTAGGGTCCTCCCAAATGTCCCCATTTCAATTTTCAGTATCCCATTCATTCCCAGTCAATGCCCTCACTTTAATAGTAGATACCACAGGAGGTTGGAAATACAATTTGCATTGTAATTCACCCACTTATAGGTTGAGATTCTGGATTTGGTTTTTAGCAATCTCAGTTCTGTGGCTATAGAATATAAGGATTCAAGGCACACATAGAAGCTTTTGGGTAAAAGTAGCACCTGAGCTGGGAATTCAAGTATTTGAATCCACACTTTTCTTTTCCCGCTTTATCCAGCAATATTAGGAGCAATAGTTGATCTCATTATACTTGTTGGTTAGACAAAGACATTCAGGTATCATATACATGGTCACCCAGGACCTTGCCTATCGTAAGTGTTTGATTGGGAATATCCAATAGTGATATTTTGTGTACATTTATTGATACATTATGACATGGACTATCAGTGATCTTTTTAGTGGTGTCTTTAAATATAATCAGATTATAGAACCAGTTCCAGAAATCCCAGAACCAATTCAGAAGATTTATCCTTAAGGTCTTTTTCCTTTAGAACCTGATTTCTGTTACCAACATCAGTATTAGTCAGGGTTCTCTAGAGAAATAGGATTGATAGGATGTGTGATATACATATATGTATACAGAGAGAGTGAAAGAAAGAAGAGAGAGAAAAAGACAGATTTTTATGGTAAAGGATCACATGATTATGGAGGTTTGGTTAAGTCCAAAATCTGAAGGATAGGCTGTCAAGCTGGAGACCCAAAGAAGAGTTGCAGTTCAAGTACAAGGAAGTTACTGGCAGAATTCCTTTTTGCTTAAGACATACTCTTGGTCTAAAAAGTCCTTCAACTGATTGGGTAAGGCCCACCCACATTATGGAGGACAATCTGCTTGACTAAACGTTCAATAATTTAAATGTTAATGTCATCCAAAAAGCACCTTACAGGATCATCCAAATATCTGGGCACAGTGGCCCAGCCAAGTTTACAGATAAAATTAATCATTGCTCCAAGTTTACACCATTTATTTCTGTTTTTTCTAAAATTTTTCCTGTTTAATCTCATTTTGATATGGTGCAATTTAAGCTAGTTTTTTTTGTGTGGATTGAGGTAGCATCCGAATTTATTTTTTCTTCACATGGATACCCACTTGTCCGCACACCATTTGTTAAACATACTATTGTTTTTTCCACTGAATCTTTATGGTCCTTTTTGCAAAGATAAGTTAATAATAAATGTTAAGACTAATTTTTAGGACTTACATTCCAGTAAATCTCTATGTCTACCCTTATGCCAGTACCACACTTTCTTTACTGCTATACCTTTGAAGTAAGATTTGAATTGGTAAGTTAATTCAATTCAATAATATTCTTTTTCAAAATTCTTTTGGCTATTCTATCTGCTATGCATTTAGAAATAAAATTTAAAATTCATTTATTTTAACTTTCTGTAACAAGACATCTGAATTTGTGTTGAATTTGTAGATTAACCTGGGGAATATTGCTATCTCAACAATATTAACACTCCCTATTTGTGAACATTGGATAGCTTTTATTTTTTAGGTCTTCTTTAATTTTTTTCTGCAACATTTTGTATGTTTTAGTTGGTCTTCAACAAAACTTATTTTTGTTAAGTTTATTTCTAAAGGTTTTATTTTTTTAGATGTTGTTACATATTTAATTTTATAGAAATTATATATTGCTCATTATTAGTGTTTGGTAATTAGTGATTTTTCTATATTGATTCTGTATTATGCAAACTTGCTGAAATTGTTTAGTTTTTTATTTGATTCTGATTGTTTATGTACATAGTCATGTCATCTGGTATAAAGATAGTTTATCTTCCTTTCCAGTTAAGATGCTTTTTATTTTTATTTTTTTCCTGCTTAATTGATCTGGTTTACACCTCTGGTATAATGTTGAATAGAAGAAGTGAGAAGAAATATTCTTGCCTTCTATGTACATAGTCATGTCATCTGGTATAAAGATAGTTTATCTTCCTTTCCAGTTAAGATGCTTTTTATTTTTATTTTTTTCCTGCTTAATCTGGTTTACACCTCTGGTATAATGTTGAATAGAAGAAGTGAGAAGAAATATTCTTGCCTTGTTCCATCCATGGGAGGAAATGATTCAGTCCATCACCATTCAGTGCATGCTATCTGAAATTTTTTCATAGATGCCCTTTATCAGGTTAAGAAAGGTTTTATCCATTGGTCTGAGTGTGTATTTTTATGCCAGGACCATGCTGTTTTGATTACAATAGCTTTGTAATATAATTTGAAGTCAGGTAGTGTTATGCCTCCAGCTTTATGTTTTTACTCTGGATTTTTTTGGCTATTCATGGATTTTTGTTGTTCCATATGAATGTTAGGATTGTTTCTTTCTATTTCTGTATAGAATGTCATTAGTATTTTGATGTGGATTGCGTCGAATTTGTAGATCACTTTGGGTAGTATGAATATTTTCACAGTGTTAATTCTTCCAATCCAAAAGCATGGCATGTATTTCCATCTTTTTGTGCCTTCTTTAATTTCTTTTGATAATGTTTTGTAGTTCTCTTAGAAATCTTTCACCTCCTTGGTTAAATTGATTCTTAGGGTTTGTTTTTTGTTTTTGATGACTATTGTAAATGGGCTTGCTTTCTTGATTTCTTTTTCTGCTAGTTTGTTACTGGAATATAAAAATGCTACTGATTTTCATTGTTGATTTTGTATCCCGCACCATCATGGAACTTGTCAATCAGCTCTAAGAGTTTTTTGGTAGAGTATTCTAGATTTTTCTGTATATGGGATCATGTTATCTGCAAACAGGGAAGTTTGACTTTGTCCTTTCCAATCTGGAGGCCCTTTCTTTCTTTCTTTTACCTGATTGTTCTAGCTGGTNTATTGATTCTGTATTATGCAAACTTGCTGAAATTGTTTAGTTTTTTATTTGATTCTGATTGTTTATGTACATAGTCATGTCATCTGGTATAAAGATAGTTTATCTTCCTTTCCAGTTAAGATGCTTTTTATTTTTATTTTTTTCCTGCTTAATTGATCTGGTTTACACCTCTGGTATAATGTTGAATAGAAGAAGTGAGAAGAAATATTCTTGCCTTGTTCCATCCATGGGAGGAAATGATTCAGTCCATCACCATTCAGTGCATGCTATCTGAAATTTTTTCATAGATGCCCTTTATCAGGTTAAGAAAGGTTTTATCCATTGGTCTGAGTGTGTATTTTTATGCCAGGACCATGCTGTTTTGATTACAATAGCTTTGTAATATAATTTGAAGTCAGGTAGTGTTATGCCTCCAGCTTTATGTTTTTACTCTGGATTTTTTTGGCTATTCATGGATTTTTGTTGTTCCATATGAATGTTAGGATTGTTTCTTTCTATTTCTGTATAGAATGTCATTAGTATTTTGATGTGGATTGCGTCGAATTTGTAGATCACTTTGGGTAGTATGAATATTTTCACAGTGTTAATTCTTCCAATCCAAAAGCATGGCATGTATTTCCATCTTTTTGTGCCTTCTTTAATTTCTTTTGATAATGTTTTGTAGTTCTCTTAGAAATCTTTCACCTCCTTGGTTAAATTGATTCTTAGGGTTTGTTTTTTGTTTTTGATGACTATTGTAAATGGGCTTGCTTTCTTGATTTCTTTTTCTGCTAGTTTGTTACTGGAATATAAAAATGCTACTGATTTTCATTGTTGATTTTGTATCCCGCACCATCATGGAACTTGTCAATCAGCCCTAAGAGTTTTTTGGTAGAGTATTCTAGATTTTTCTGTATATGGGATCATGTTATCTGCAAACAGGGAAGTTTGAGTTTGTCCTTTCCAATCTGGAGGCCCTTTCTTTCTTTCTTTTACCTGATTGTTCTAGCTGGTACTTCCAGTACTGTATTAAATAAGAGTGGATTCTTGCCCTGTTCCTGTCAATATCCAGGATGCTATTGACTATTGGTTTGTCATATATGGTTTTCATTGTGTTGAGATACTTTCCTTCTATACCTAGTTAGCTGAGAGTCTTCATCATGAAGGGGTATTGAATTTTGTTTAATGCATTTTCCTGCATCTATTGAGATAATAATATGGTTTTTGTCCTTGATTGTTTTGGTGTGGTGTATCACATTTATTGACTTATGTATGTGGAACCATTCTTACATCCCTGGGATGAATCCCACTTGATCACGGTGTATAATTTCTTTTGACATGTTGCTTTTCTATTTGCTGATATTTTATTGAAGATTTTTGTGTCTGTGCTGTATCTTTGTCTGCTTTTGGTATTGGGGTGATGCTGGTCTTACAGAATGAGTTTGGGGGAATTGCCTCTGTTTCAATTTTTTGGAATAGTTTGAATAGAATTGGTACTAATTCCTCTTTAAAGTTTGGTAGAATTCAGCAGTAAAGCCATCTGATCCTGGGCTTTTCTTTGTTGGGAGAATGCTGATTACTGCCCCAATCTCATTGCTTCTTATTGGTCTGTTCAAGTTTTCTGTTTCTTCTTGGTTTAGTCTTGGTAGTTTGCATGTGTCCAGAAATGCCTCAAGATTTACATATTTGTTGGCCTATAGTTGTTTATAATAATGTTAGCTTGTTATTAAGTATTTATTATTAAAGCATTTTGGATTTAGTCAGAAAGTTTTTCTGCATCGTCTATTGAGATGATCATTTTGTTTTTGTTTTCTACTTTGTTAATTTATAGTGTATTGCATTAATTGACTTTTGGTTGTTAAACTAACATTGTATACAATCTCACTTTGTTATGGTATATAATTCTTTTTATATTGCTGGGTACAGTTTGCTGGCATATTTTTAAAGATGTTTCCATCTATATTTGTGAGAGCTACTGCTACATTTGTAAGAACTATTGATTTA
Source organism: Galeopterus variegatus (assembly GCF_000696425.1). Taxonomy (NCBI): domain Eukaryota; kingdom Metazoa; phylum Chordata; class Mammalia; order Dermoptera; family Cynocephalidae; genus Galeopterus; species Galeopterus variegatus. The sequence goes on from NW_007734942.1 coordinate 79,894, forward strand.
CTTTCTTGTGATGTTTTTCTCTGGCTTTGGTATCAGGGTGATACTCGCCTCGCAAAATGAGTTGGGAAGTGTTTTCTTCTCTATTCTGAAAGACTTTGTGAAGGATTGGTACTAACTCCTTAATCATTTGGCAAAATCCATCTTGGTTGGGCTTCTCCTTGGGGAAGATTTTCATTAAAAATCAAATTTCTTGTTATAAGTCTACTGCAGTTTGCTAATTTTTCTGTGGTCGGTTTTGTTAATTTGTGTCTTTATAGAGATTTTTCCATTTCATCTATTCTTGGCATATTGTTGTTTATAGTATTTTCATGTAGTTCTTTAACTTTTTGTAATAGTGATAGTGATGTTCCATCTCTTATTTCTGATTTTATTAATAAGTATTTTCATTTTTTTGTGGTTCATATTGTTGTTTCTTTTAAATCTAATCTGACAATTCTTTTTCTTTTAAATAGGTCATTTATTTCATTTACTACTTTTTTTTTTTTTTTTTGGTGACTGGCTGGTATAGGGATCTGAACCTGTGACCTTGGTGTTACAAGGCTTTGCTCTAACCAACTGAGCCAACTGGCCAGCCCTATTTCATTTACTTTTAATGCACACACTTACATAATTTGAATTAAATCTACCACCTTTTCATTTCTCATCTGTCTTATGTGTTACTTATTTCTTTATTCTTCTGTACATCTTTTTTATTAATCAAATATTTTAAATTACTTTATGTTTTTCCTCTAATGAGCTTTTCACTTATGTATTGTTTTATGTTTATATTTTATACTTTATAATTATATGATATCAGTATATACATAATATAATTTTATACATTATATTATAAAATAAATATTAAACATTTTCTACCATATAATACAATAATGTTATATATATATTCACATATATGTGTATATATATAAACAGGCTCTGAGCTAGATTTGGCCTGAGGGCCATAGATTATCAACTCCCAGTCACAGTAACCACCAACATTATTATATATATGTAACATTATTTTATATACATATAACACATGTATGTTATTTATGTGTTATATGTATATAGAATTACTATGTTATATGTATATAACATTATTTCATATACATATAACATGTATATATATAGAACATATATGTGTATATAAAATAATGTTACATATATATCATAATGTTGGTGGTTACTGTGACTGGGAGTTGATAATCTATGGCCCTCAGGCCAAATCTGGTTCAGGGCCTGTTTATATAAATAAAGGTTTAATTGGAACACATTTATTACTACCATTATATATACACACACACACACACACACACATTGTTTATGTCTTATTTTACACTATAATTGAGAAGTTAAATAGTTGTGATACACACACACACACACACATATACACACACACATTGTTTATGTCTTATTTTACACTATAATTGAGAAGTTAAATAGTTGTGATAGGGACCATATGGCCCCATACCCATAGCAGTAATTCTTCATTCTCTCTGTCTTCCTTGGAAACTACTAACATATTTATGTATCTATTTTTGACTTGTCTATCTAGGACATTTTATATAAATGATATTATACTATATGTTCTCTTTTGTGGTTCTTTTCCCATTTAAAATGTACTTGAAGTATATCAATGTTGTAGCATTTGTAAGGACCTCATTACTTATATGGCAAAATAATATTCCATTCTATGAATGTACCACATTTTATTTATATACTCATCAGTTGATGGACAGTTAGGGTGTTTCCACTTTTTAATGAATATGAATAATGTCAATAGGAGCTTCAATATACAAGCCATTGTGTGGTCATATTTCTATTTCTCTAGGTATATCCTAGGATTTGAATTGCTGAGTCAAATGCTAACTGTATGTTTTACATTTTGAGTTAAATGCCAGATTATTTTCCAAAGTGGCTATACCATTTTACATTCCAACAGCAATGTATGAGGGTTTTAATTTCTCCATGTGTTTTTAATACTTATTACCTGTGTTTTTGATTACAACTGTCCTAGTGTGTGTGGTATCTCATTGTAGTAGAACTACTTAAAACTTTAAAAAGTTCTATTTTGTTGTATGTTGTTAGAAATTTTATTTTTCACATAAATTATAAACTTCACAGTACACTGCTACCACTGCTGCTGCTACAGCTGCCACCATTGTTTTAAATAGCTAATATCCTTTTTTCATTCTATTCATTCCCTCATTCTGTTTTATACTGTCATCATTCTGGAAATAAAAATTATTATCACGTAAACAGTATTTCTGTTGTATTTTAAAAAACAGAAAGTCATTCACTCATTTTATGTTAATTTAAAATTTAATGTAATCCTCCACCCCCTAAAATGTCAAGAAGCTTTCACCAGAAAGTGCTGACCAAATCGATTATTAAGTTCACTTAGAAAAACGAGCAAATAAGTATGTGCAAAGAGACACTTGAAAATGTAGAGCAGTGGGGGACACCATGGTCCCTAAACAGACATGAAAACTTTGCAAAATACAGATGGGCAGACTTCCAACAGAAGTTTTGTAAATAGAAGCACATACATATGGAAACATGGTGTTCGATAAATAAGGAATCTTGTTTCATTGATGAAAAGATGGACTTTTAAAATTTATTCAGATAACTGAATGGTAATTACATAAAAGGTAAAATTGTATCTGTTCTTTATGTTTGACACAGAATAAACTCTAATTACAGCAGAGGTCTAGTGTTATAAAATTAAAGAGTAAAATGCCTGTGATTTTTTTGGATTTTTTGGTCTGGGAAACAATCTAAACCAAGAATAAATATCCAAAAGAACTACAGACAAAGATTGATAAACTCAGTTATTCAAAATTAAGTTTAGATAGCTTGTATGGCAAAAGAGTATTAAAAGAAAGACCAAGTAACAAACTGAAAAATGTTTAATTACTGACCATGTGCACACACACACTCACACACACGCACTCTCACACTCACACACACACACACGTACACACACACGCACACACTCACGCACACACACTCACACACACTCACACACACACACACTCTCACACAGACCCACTTCTGTCAATAAAAGTTGCAATTGTCTTTATTAGTAATTGNTTCAGGGCCTGTTTATATAAATAAAGGTTTAATTGGAACACATTTATTACTACCATTATATACACACACACACACACACATATACACACACACATTGTTTATGTCTTATTTTACACTATAATTGAGAAGTTAAATAGTTGTGATAGGGACCATATGGCCCCATACCCATAGCAGTAATTCTTCATTCTCTCTGTCTTCCTTGGAAACTACTAACATATTTATGTATCTATTTTTGACTTGTCTATCTAGGACATTTTATATAAATGATATTATACTATATGTTCTCTTTTGTGGTTCTTTTCCCATTTAAAATGTACTTGAAGTATATCAATGTTGTAGCATTTGTAAGGACCTCATTACTTATATGGCAAAATAATATTCCATTCTATGAATGTACCACATTTTATTTATATACTCATCAGTTGATGGACAGTTAGGGTGTTTCCACTTTTTAATGAATATGAATAATGTCAATAGGAGCTTCAATATACAAGCCATTGTGTGGTCATATTTCTATTTCTCTAGGTATATCCTAGGATTTGAATTGCTGAGTCAAATGCTAACTGTATGTTTTACATTTTGAGTTAAATGCCAGATTATTTTCCAAAGTGGCTATACCATTTTACATTCCAACAGCAATGTATGAGGGTTTTAATTTCTCCATGTGTTTTTAATACTTATTACCTGTGTTTTTGATTACAACTGTCCTAGTGTGTGTGGTATCTCATTGTAGTAGAACTACTTAAAACTTTAAAAAGTTCTATTTTGTTGTATGTTGTTAGAAATTTTATTTTTCACATAAATTATAAACTTCACAGTACACTGCTACCACTGCTGCTGCTACAGCTGCCACCATTGTTTTAAATAGCTAATATCCTTTTTTCATTCTATTCATTCCCTCATTCTGTTTTATACTGTCATCATTCTGGAAATAAAAATTATTATCACGTAAACAGTATTTCTGTTGTATTTTAAAAAACAGAAAGTCATTCACTCATTTTATGTTAATTTAAAATTTAATGTAATCCTCCACCCCCTAAAATGTCAAGAAGCTTTCACCAGAAAGTGCTGACCAAATCGATTATTAAGTTCACTTAGAAAAACGAGCAAATAAGTATGTGCAAAGAGACACTTGAAAATGTAGAGCAGTGGGGGACACCATGGTCCCTAAACAGACATGAAAACTTTGCAAAATACAGATGGGCAGACTTCCAACAGAAGTTTTGTAAATAGAAGCACATACATATGGAAACATGGTGTTCGATAAATAAGGAATCTTGTTTCATTGATGAAAAGATGGACTTTTAAAATTTATTCAGATAACTGAATGGTAATTACATAAAAGGTAAAATTGTATCTGTTCTTTATGTTTGACACAGAATAAACTCTAATTACAGCAGAGGTCTAGTGTTATAAAATTAAAGAGTAAAATGCCTGTGATTTTTTTGGATTTTTTGGTCTGGGAAACAATCTAAACCAAGAATAAATATCCAAAAGAACTACAGACAAAGATTGATAAACTCAGTTATTCAAAATTAAGTTTAGATAGCTTGTATGGCAAAAGAGTATTAAAAGAAAGACCAAGTAACAAACTGAAAAATGTTTAATTACTGACCATGTGCACACACACACTCACACACACACACTCTCACACTCACACACACACACACGTACACACACACGCACACTCTCACACAGACCCACTTCTGTCAATAAAAGTTGCAATTGTCTTTATTAGTAATTGGTATTAAGTATTCATTAATAAATTACTTATCTTCCTTAATCACAACATTCTCCTTTAGCTTCTTATTTATTTATTTAAATTTAGGCGTCCCATATTTAGTTACCATTATTTAAATACTAAAATTCTTCCCTCGACTATTTTTCTTTGCACATCTTTCCTACCTCTTTCAGGCCTTGCCTTTCATTTCACTTGCTTTCCTCTTCCTTTCCTCCTACTAGTTCCAACATTAAAAATTTGAGTATCTATTGTCTTCTCTCACTTGAGTTCCATCCTTGTAATTCTAAATAGAATGATACTGGAATTTATTCCACGAATCGTTTTATTCTTTCTAATATTTTGAATTACTATTCTATAGTTTCCTCATGTTATGAACATAATCGTGACTCCTCCATGTTAAAAATAGGTT
>NW_007734943.1:0-21587 GCF_000696425.1 Galeopterus variegatus
TCAGAACACCAAGTGCCCTCTCCTGTTATCCGCCTCCCCTGGCTCAGGCCTGCCCCTTCCTGGCCTGGGCCATAGCTTTGATCCAGGGTTTATCTTCATATCTATTCATGGTTTGTATCTGCCCTTGGCCTCAAGCCCATGTCATAGATCCCTCCAAGAATATGGAGAGGCCAAATTCCTGACATCAGGTTCAGGGACATCTGTCATTCTTGCCTGCCCAGCCTCCACCCCTTCTTCTGGTAGCACCCACCTTTTGCTAAGGGGAACCAATGCTCACCTCCAGTCAGAAATCACATGGATCCATCTTGCATGTAGAGAGCCCCTCCACTGACAAAGGTGTGGGCAGAAGTTCCAAATTAAATCATTCGAACACACTCTCTCTGAAACTTGAATGGAGCAGAACAGGAAAAGTTTTAAAATGGCTAAAAATAGTGAAACCTACTTGTCTTGAACACAATGCTTATTTGTTTCTACCACCTTGAGCCTCTGAACTCTCTACTTCCTGCCCTTTTCTAAGCTCCTTCTTTCATTCTTCAGCTTTTTCTTCAATTCCCAGAGCTCCTTTTTAAAAATAAAACAATACCAAGAGCTGGTTCTATTGTCTGTGACCAATATATACAGAACTATACCAAAGATCTCTCTTTTCAATCCTCACATAGTAGTGACGAGGAAACTGAGATGTTAGGAATTTAGTTAACATGGGATGCCCTTGTCATCTACTTACTGGTTTCATATTAAGGGAACTGTCTAGTTGGATGGGATGGGAGAACATTTATTTAACATTTGGAGCCCTGCCCCCCCAAATGTGAATAATTCATTCTCCTAAATTCTCGTGAAAACTGCATCTCAGAGCTTCCAAGTTTCGCTCGGAAGAGTTTTTTTTTTTTTTTTTAAGAAATGTTCTATGACTTATATTTGGTAATTGAAAATAAAGGAATTTGCTCAGATTTTTCAGTTTTCCATTAAATTCTCCAATTACAGGAGGATAAAATATCCTCTTTTTTAGTTCTGAAAGGAACTGTTGTACATTATTAGTGTCTATATCTCCAATACATATTGTACACTTCATATGCAAAGATAACATTCTAGATCCAACACGAATGTAAAATATGCAACTGGAGTGGTTTTTATAGGGTGATAAGAGTGTCAAGTCTTTGGGGTCCAATTGATTTTGTCTATTACCTGTATAATCCTAGCCAAGGTAGTGGTTTCATATCTCTGAGCCTCAGCGTTCTCATTTGTAAAACAGAGCAAGTCAGTGATACTTATCTCACAGAGACCCAGGGCAGGTTAGATGAGAAACGCTAGCCACCTCCCGCTTGAAGCCTGGCACGTCTAGGCAAACAAACATTTGCTGAATGATGCGTTGGTGTATAACTTCCCAGGTCCCTTTTACTCTTCCAAAATGCTTTCCTAAAATCATGTAGTAGGCAGATTATGTAAAACTGTCCCTGGGACTTCATCATAGAAAATTCTCCTGACAAAGTACATTTTGGGGAATTTGGCCCAGGAACTTAGCCAGTGATTTTGCAAGCATCTCTCTCCAGCAAAAACAAGGCCTTTGTACAATAGAACCTCTCATTCCTTTGGCTTCTTGTCTGCTTCAGATCGCTCTAACTTCTGCAGGCGGTCAAGCTCAAGCTGGAAGAGGCTCGGGTCTAGACTCTAAACCCACTGTCTTACTGAGAAGGAAACTGAGGTACAACGGAGACAAAGTATGCAGCTTGCCCATTAGCATGATGACAATAGGAGAAGAAAAAGGCTTTTCAGCTCTCTTATTCTTCCTGCTCCCCAATATTTGAGAAATTATGCTAACTCAAGGAATAAACTCCCTGGATTAAAAAAAATGATAGGGAAGCTTGGCTCATTCCAGGCACACCTTCAGTCTACGAAGACCATGAAAAACACAAGACAAGGGAGCAACGGCTGATGCTGAGCTCTCAGAATGTAGACTGTAGTTCCACAGCCAATGAGTCTGACCCAGGGCTTTCTTCCCCCCATCCCACTCCACCCCACTCATCTCCTCTCCAGATCTGCTGATGGATGCATTTTCTAGCTGTGTGAAACTGGAACACACTAAAACAAGAAATAATAATAAACGTATTATTTGATATGGATTTTTTTGTCTTCCAGCTTATGTCTATGTCTTAAAAACTTAAAATAATTAAGAGACAGTTTTCTATTTTAATGACCAATCCAGCTATATTTGTTGAAATAAAAAAAAAACATTTAAATGAGCGATGGTGTACTTATCGTCCAACTGGACTGTAAATGTTGGTGTGCCAAATAAGACACAGGGGTAGTGTCTGGCTCATGAAGGCACTTAATAAATATTTGTTGAATGAGTGAATGAAAGATAAATACCCTTGTATGAGCAAATCAAGTCACTTATTAATTTTTATGTTAGAATTATGGAATATGGAACTGGAAGGAGCCAGGAACACTGGTTCAATCCCAACATTTTACAGGGAATAACTGAGGCCAAAGGGAAATTAACTAAGGCGCAGGCTGGTGGCAGGTCTGGAAATTTTCTTACTTTCCTGCAAATTGTCATGGCAGATCTCTTCGCACAAATTGACTTCATGTATACACAATTGGTTTACTGAATTAATAGCTTTTTCCGCTATCTTTGCTCTAATAATTTTAGCACTCTTTGAATCATTCATGCTACACATATTTATTGCATGGCTACTCTGTGCCAGGCACTATTCTAAAAAGTGAGCAAAACCACCAAGATCCCATATTCAGGGAGCTTATCTCCTATGGGACAGAGGCAGGCAATAAAAAAGAAAATAAGTAAATATGTAATATATTATATAGTAATAAGTGCTCAAATAAAGCAGGGTAAAAATGAGGGAGATCCGCTTTTAGATATGTGAGGTCCTCAAAAAACTTCAAGGAAACACTTGTATTTTCTTTCCATTCCATTTTCCACAAACTTTTTGAAATACCCTTGTATGTATCCAAGAGAAATGATAACATACGTCCACACAAAAACTTGTTCTCAAATGTTCTTAACAGCATTATTCATAATGGCCAAAAAGCAGAAACAACTCAAATGCCCATTTACTGGTAAATGGAGAAATAAAATGTGGTATGTCCACACCATGGAATAGTATCTGGCATTCAGAAGCAATGAAGTACTGACACATGTTACAACACAGATGAGTCTTGACAATGTTATGCTAAGTGAAAGAAGCCAGTCACAAAGGACACACATTGTATAATTACATTTATATGAAAAGTCCAGCTTAGGCAAATATAGAAAGACTGAAATTAGATTAGTGGTTGGCTAGGGTTGAGGGACTGGGGGAATGGGTGGTGGGGTGTGCAGTGATGACTAAAGGCCACAGCATTTCTTTTTTGGGTGATGACCATGTTCTACAATTGGTAGTGGTGATGGATGCACAACTCTGCAATTATACTAAAGTCATTGAATTGTACACTTTAAATGGATGATTGTATAGTAACATGAATTTTATCTCAATAAAGCTGTTTTAAAAAATGATGGGAAATACTGGGGTGGGAATGGGCTGCTGCTGTTTCACAAAGGGTCATTGAGGAAGGTCTCACTGACAAAGTAACATTTGAGTAGAGACTCACAAAAGTGACCACCAGGGAAGTGAGCCAGTGAGTTTCTGGGTGAACAGCAGTCCAGGCAGAGGGAACAGCAAATGCAGAGGTCCTGAGGGGAGTGAAAGGTGTAGACGCGGGAACAGTAAGAAAGTCACACGGCTGCAGAGTGAGAATCTGCCTCCCCTGCTCAGGGGGAGGTGGGAGAAGAGGAGGCTAGAGGGTTAACAGGGTGGGGTGGGAACGTACTGGCAAGGCTTGTAGGCCACTGAAGGACTATAGTTTTTGAGAGAGATGGGCAGCCACTGGAAACTTTTGAGAAGAGGCATGATATAATTTTTAAGCAAATCACCCTCCTTGCATTGTAGAAGATCAGAAAATTAACTGGCTTCATAACAGTATTCAAGGGAACTTTTGGCTTCACTTCTGGGCTTAATGTTCAGAATACAACCAGATCCAGGGCAGGGGTCTTCCACATCCAGGCCTGCTAAGAGCATTGCTCTGTCTTCTCTGTCAGAACTCAGGGCCAGGGAGAAGCCTGGAGCTCTGAGGCTAGATCTGACACAATTTCGTCTGGTCTTGGCAAGTTTTGTAAAAGCTTTCTTTATGAGAGGAGACAGATATCAGACTAAGCGGTAATTGTACTTGACAGTAAGAATGCCAGGCCATATAACGGGAAGGTTCTGAGACTGGTAGTAGAGATGCACAGTGAAAGCTGACTTCTCAGTCTCTGCCTAAACCAAAGGATAGGAGGAGAGAAGATAAGTCACTGAGTTCATGGATTTTAATATCCATTGTTCTATCCTTAAAGTCTCTCTTTGTGGAGTGCGTTTTACCAAAAAACACTGCAAAATCGATGGGGCTGAAAAGGGGAGGTGGGAGGAAGGAAGTGATGAAGTTTATTAGCTTTAATAATGACTTGTAATTGCCTTACTGCTTTTCAGAACTAATTTTATTTATTTATTTATACATACACGTGGGGTACAAAGTTGACTTTCAATAGTTGTGTACAATGTGTAATGGTCAGATCAGGATAGTTAGCCTATTCATTTTTACGATACATAATCATTCTTTGTGTCTGTTACCAATTTCTCATTGACCTCCCTCCCCCTTTTCCACCTCTAGTAACCACAGTTCTTTTCTCTCCTTCTAAAAGTTCAATGTATTATTGTGATTGTTATTTCTTTCTCTCTGTCTCTCTTTATTATTTATTTATTTATGGATTCGGCTCTGGCTTATGAGTGAGAACATGCAGTATTTCTCTTTCTGCACCTGGTTGTTTCACTTAGGATAATTTTCTCTCGGCTCATCCATGTTGCTGTAAATGGCAGAATTTCATTCTTTTTTATGGCTGAGTAGTATTCCATTGTGCATATATACCATATTTTCCTTATCCAGTCATCCATCCATGGACATGTAGGTTGGTTCCATCGCCTGGCTATTGTAAATAGAGCTGCAATAAACCCGGGAGTGCAGGTATCCCTTCAACATGATGATTTCCAATCCCTGGATATATCCCCAGTACTGAGATTGCTGGATCATATGGTAAAAATTAGATCAGAACTAATTTTTAAATATTTTTCCTTACTTTACTTTTCAAATCAAATTATTTTAAAAATACACACATTCTAAAACATCCTGCCTTCTATGAGTGAAGTTTAAAGAATAGATTTTTTTCCTCTAAGATGTATTCTGCTTAGCTAACTTCTTTGATAACTTGCATTTACTTAAATAAAATAAATAATAGGGCCACATACAAGGTATTTTGACAGAATGGCTAGTGGTCTGGTTACTAGAGCATTATGTTGTAGGAGGTAAGAAATGCCCTCCAGAGTCCAATTGTTCTCAGCATCTCAGATGGCATTCAACAGGAAAACAGAACATGCTAGTTGAATGCATGAATTTATAGAGTGCTAGGTAATGTACCTTTACCGGACTCCTAAAATATGAGCTATCCAAACTGCAACCAAGAAAATTGTAAAGATCTGGATAATTAAGAGGAACAAACCACTAGAGGGAGATTTCTACCCTGAATGTGCTCATTATTCTTGAGAGAATTGAGGCAAGTTTGAGGGAAGACGATCCAGGGTGTCTAGAGCATCAAGGACAAACTAAGTAGAGTAGGTATGCCAGAGGCTCAGAGAGCCAGGCCTAGAGGTGTGGCATTTGCGCACTTACAACGTAAGATGAGTTTAGGGACTAAAGTTGTTTGGAGCCCGGGGAGTGGTCTCAACCAAAGATGAGCTTTTATCTTTTCTCTTCCCATCTTTGCATGCTTTCTCATTACTTCTCCATTCCTCTCTTCCTCCTTGTCTTGTCCCTTTCCCCTACATCCCATTTTCTCTGTCTCTCCGTCTCTATGTGTACTATTATACAAAACTGAACCCTGTTTTCATTGATTGTGGTATTTATTGACTAAACTTCAATGTTCCTGTGTGTATCTTTTTCATTCATTCTTCTGCAGGTTGTCTGGGAAAGAAAAGAAAAAAACCCAGTAAGTTCTATGCCTACTTTTAAAAGTGGCCAACTGGAATTATGGGCAGTGATTGAGCAGCGCTCTCCCTTCTGATCGCTCCATGAAAACTGGTTTTACAGTTTTCCCCTGTCCTAACCAATCAAGTAATTGTTTTCAGGTGGACCCCAGCTTTCCAGGTTTCTCAGGAACGCCTCTCACCCAGCGCGCCAGGGAGAGGCCCTCCAGCGACTGCGCAGCCCTGGGGACAGCAGTGCAAAGCAAACAGCCCCCATGGAGGTGAGCAGGCACCTCTGGCAAGATTTGCCTTTTCTGGACATTTTGTGTGAACAGAATTATACAGCGTGTAGTCTGGTGTCTGGCTTCTTTCACTGAGCATCACGTTGGTCAGGACCCAACTAAAAGGGAGGTTGGCCTGGGCAAGGCCTCCGTGTCTGGGAGACTGAGAGATGGTCTTCATCACAGATGGGGACCTCCATCAGGAAGACGTGCAGACGGAAGTGTACTGTCCTCACCTTAACACACTGGATGGCAAAAGTTCAAAGAGAGCCCAATGGCATAGCAGAAACCAGTTAGGTCAACTGTAAAAAAAAATCCTCGTATTTGGTTTCAAATAGTAATTGCATAAATTGGGAGTGGCCAGACTGGATAGCACCTTGGGGGTACATGGAACATGAAAGAGCCTGAATTCCTAGAGACTTCTTTAGGGCTGTGCATCAGAATCACCCAGGGAAGAATTCCAATGCCAGGACCACCCCTGGAGCAAATAAATAAAATCTCCTTGTACAGATTAGGCATCAGTAGTTTTTAATCCTCCCAGGTGATTTCAGTGTGCAGCCAAGGTCAAAGTCCAGTATGGCGGCACTAAATAGTTACTAGGCACCCAAAGTACTGAACTGTACCAAGAGGGAGTATCTGTGCCTTCCTTTCCAGGGAGTGAAATCTCTGGCCCTCCCCTAGCAGTCCTCCTTTCAGGAATTATTCAGGACACCCTCCCCTAACGCTGAGCCCATGGAGAAGGGTTGGAGCAAACACCGTGGTGCTGCCCCATCCAAACCCTGAGCCACCACCCACATCTCCCCTGGTGGAGACATAGACAAAGCCAGCTTGTCACAGCACTAAGAAGCCTGGTTCCTTCTATTTTATTTAAAAAGAAAATAATTGACAAGAACTACATGAATACATTCTCATAGAAAATTTATAAAGAAAACGTCCCTTAAAACTAATCAAAATAATGTTTGGATGTGTATCACTCTAGACATTTTTGTATGCATTTATCTCTATACCTAAACATATCAATATGTAGTTTTTTGTGTGTGTATAGATGCGGGGGAAATAGGATAATTTAGTCAGCCTCCCTCAACATATCTTGTAAACAAGTTGTGTGTGGGTGGAGTTGTGCATATGTGCACCAATGTATCTATTTAGTTTTGTAGCTATTGTGTGTTCTGCAGTTTGTGAAGCAGAGCTGGCGGCAGAGCTTGCATCTAACAATACAACATGTTTACTCTGCTGGCAGCTGTTCAGTTTTTCTTTGGACTTTGCCGGTAACAGTTGAGTTTCTGAGTTTCTCTCTGGACAGTTTGGCTCATAGTGTTGTGTGTGCTGAATAAAGACTATTCCTTCTTCAACCAAAGCTCCAAGGACCTTTTTGCTGGTTACCTAGCTCATAGACCTGCATGTGAAGGGTTTGTGAATGGGCTTGAGGGTTCTGTGAGCGCCAAAGCCCAAGACCTAGCTCCACAATTGGCATCATCAGCAGGATTACGCTACAATAGACAACTGAGATTATGCTCGAGGAATTATGTTAGAACTTGCTTTTCAATATACCACTAAGGTCATTCCTTGTCAGAGCTCACAGCTCTGCTTCCTGTCTAAAACAACTGGAAAATGGGATGTAGCATTATTCATTTAACCGTTCCCCCACTGACGAAAAGATGCATTGGTCTCAATGTTTTTTGCTCTTGCAAATGTTATTTCCGTGAGCTCCTTGTACTTCCCCCTTTGCACATGTCCACTTTTTTTTTTTTTTAAATAGGATAGATTCTTAGAAGTGGAATGGCTCGGAATTCTAGACTCTCGTTCAGCTTGGTTCATTGCCTGTTCCTGTGCCTATTTTAAGCACTATAACTCTAAAGTCTGTGGTTCCATTCTTGGTTACACTATGGATTTTGTTGCTCTTGTAAGTAGCTTCCTGTCCCCTTACATTATCTAATAGGTTATAGTTAGTGACTAAGAAGATCACCGATTGTTTTATTGTGGTAAAAATACAAACAACATAAAATTTACCCTTTAAATCATTTAAAAATCATTTTAAATGATTAAATAGTATTAAGTACATTCACATTGTTGTGTAACCATCAGTACTATCCATCTCCAGAACTTTTTTTTTTTTCCTTTTTGTCTTTTTTTTCATGACCGGCAACGGGATCGCAACCCTCAGTGTCGCGCCCGCACCGCGCTCAGCCAGTGAGTGGACCAGTCCCTACATGGGATCTGAACCCTCGGCGGGAGCGCCACCGCGCTCCCAAGCCCCGCACTCAGCCGAGTGCGCCACCGGGCCGGCCCCTCTCCAGAACTTTTTCATCTCCCCAAACAGAAACTCTGTAGCCATTAAACGACAACTCCCCATTCGGCCTCTGCCCCAGCGCCTGGCAACCCCCATTCTGTCCTTCTGTCTCTAGGAATGTGACTGCTCTAGATACCTCATGGAAGTGGAATCACATAGTACTTGTCCTTTTGTGACGGCTATTTCACAGTGTCTTCAAGGTTCATCCTGTTATAGCAGATGACAGGATCTCTCTCTTTTTTTAAGGCCAAATAATATTCTGTGGTGTGTATGAACCACACTTTGTTTATATGTTCATCTGTCAATGGACACTTCGGTTGTTTCCACCTTTTGGCTGTTGTGAATGGTGCTTCTATGAACATTGGTGTACAATACGAAGGTACTTCAAAAAGTTTGTGGAAAAATGGAAGGCCTCTCTTTATCTCTTTAAATCTCTGCTTTCGGTTCTTTTGAATATATACCCAGAAGTGGACTTGCTGGATCATGTGGTGATTCTGTGTCTAATTTTCTGAGGAATTGACATACTGTTTTCCACGGCAGCTGCACCATTTTGTGTCCTCACCAGCAGTGCACGAGGTTCCAGTTTCTCCACATCCTCACTAACCCTCGTTATTTTCTGTTCTACATTGTTTTGTTCTGTAATAAATAGCCTTCCTAATGGGGGAGGGGGTGGCCAACTGAAAACATTTTTATTTTACAAATGGATTATTTCTTTTCAGTGGGTCAATGGCTTTTGATGGGGAATCCAAATCTATGCAAAAGTGCTCAAAATGATTCCTTCAGTGAAAGAGAAAAGTGGTGAATTAGAAAGGGGGAAAGGCCATCCTATTTATGTTATATAATAGACAGAAATTGATTTTTGATAAAGAAGCAAGCAGCTGCAAACACTGAAGTTCAGCTTTCATAAGAAATGCTCGCTCTATTTTAGGGTTCTTGCCAAAGCTGAAACAGGTGCTGACATTTTTTTTTTAATCACTCATAGCTCATAGGGGTTTAAGTGGCTAGAAGGAGACCAACACTCAACGGACTTATGCCCAAATAGGCTGTTGTGCGGGCAGCACAATGCTCCAACCAGCTTGGAGCTCTCATACAATTCTCAAAGCCCTTCTGAAATAGTTGGCTAGGCAGACTCCCACCCATATTAAAATTAGAATTGCACCTGCCACGTCCAGCATGTGTCAAGTTTCTGAAAATACTAGAGAAGGAAGATAACAAAATATTCATACCGATGTCCTTAAAGAGACTGTCGTTCTAGGACTTTGTGGGTGGAGGTGAAAGGGGGAAGGGAGTGGGAATAATTGATTGCTTTTGCTTCTAAAGTATTCTAATTAATGCATGACTATGGGAATTATTTGAGGTAAATTGTGGTAAAAACATTTTTTTCCACCTCTTTATTTTATAGTTATGAAGCATAAACTTAGTTTTGACAAACTTCTGAGTCCCTTTACTTCTTTTTAAAATTTTACTTAAGCTTTTATTTAAAGTTTTGCTGAGAACACAAGCAACACTGAAAAATGGAAAGAGGAAAGTGGAAGGACTAAGAGAGGCTAAGGAGGGAGGCGGTAGGTGGGTTTTCAGAGGAAACTATGGGGAATTCACAAGCTCCCCCATACTTGTCA
The DNA here is from genome assembly GCF_000696425.1 of Galeopterus variegatus. Lineage (NCBI taxonomy): Eukaryota > Metazoa > Chordata > Mammalia > Dermoptera > Cynocephalidae > Galeopterus > Galeopterus variegatus. Next base: position 10,235 of record NW_007734943.1, read on the forward strand.
CAAGCTCATGGAGCCCACAGGTGACATAAATGAGAGACTTGGGCAGGTGTAAGAGAAGTGGGAGTGGTGGGGGCTGTGGAGAACTGAGGAGGAAGTTTTCTCTGCGAAGCTACTCAGCTCCAGCCAATTGTTGCCGTGTCATAATGTGGGCTCAGTGTCGCCAGATCTTCTGAGCTTTCAAAAGAAGCAAATCTGGATGCTGCTTAAAACTGTGCAATTTGTAAAGCATTGGTGTCTTAGTCCATTTGTGCTGCTATAACAATTATACCTGAGGCTGGGTAATTTATGAAAAAGAGAAATTTATTTTCTCACAGTTCTGGAGGCTGAGAAGTCCAAGGCCAAGGCATCAGCAGGTTCTGTTGTCTGGTAAGGGCTGCTCTCTGCTTCCAAGATGACGTGTTATTGCTGAATTCCCTGGAGGGGAGAAATGCTGTATCCTCATGTGGCAGAAGGCGGAAGAGCAAATGAACCTCACACCGCATGAAGCCTCTTTTGTAAGGGCCTTAAACCCATTCACAAGAGTCAGCCCTCATGGCCTGATCACCTACTACAGGCCCCACCTCTTAGTACTATCACATTGGCCACACCTGAATTTTAGAAGGGACACATTCAGACCATAGCAGAGAGTACAAACAAAACACATCTGTCTGCTGTATTTGTCCCATAGGCCGCTGATTTGTGACCACTGCCCTAAACAGCTTGTTACATTTGTACCATCTGCTGCTCGCCACCCTTCCCTTCTGTGCTCATTATGAATCATTGGTTCCAGTGCAGCTTGGTTTTGCCCCATCTGCCAGCTACCTCATGTCTTCTCAGGCCTGGACTGTGTCTCCAACCTTCCCCAAACCCCTCTGTGTCACCATTCCTCTTCTGTAAGTCTTACTCAACCTAAACTTACCCTCCTCTGATGACTACTCAACCTAAACTTACACTTCCTCTGATGACTTTTCTGGGCTTCTTCATTTAACACATATTTTTTGATGTGTATTATATGTCAGGTACTCTTTTAGGCATGGGGACGTGTCAATGAATAGGACAAGCAAAAATCTCTGCTGAGGTTGAGCTCACATTCTAATCTTCCTCCATCCCCACTTCCACAGAAGTTGCAAGAAACTCGAAAGTTTCACCATACGTCTGTCATCTAGACACTGTAATAGATCCTTAGTAAGTGTGTCCAGCATGTAATTCTCCCCCTGACTAAAACGCAGAGCTTCTTGATGGCAAAGACCATGTTTTCTACTTCTTGGAATCTCATAGCATCCCCTCAAGGGATCTTGAAAACAGTGTCTGTGCATGTCTACTCTTTGATTAAGCTGACTTCATCGTGACTGACGGAATGGAGCACATTAGAATACGCAATCACGGGCCGGCCCAGTGGCGCACTCGGTAGAGTGCGGCGCTTGGGAGTGTGGCGGTGCTCCCGCTGAGGGTTCGGATCCCATATAGAGACCGGTCCGCTCACTGGTTGAGCGCGGTGCGGGCACGACACCGAGGGTTGCGATCCCGTTGCCGGTCGTGGTGCGGGTGCAACACCGAGGGTTGCAATCCCGGTACCGGTCATGAAAAAAAAAAGACAAAAAGGAAAAAAAAGAAAAAAAAAAAGAATACGCAATTACTTCTCATCACTGTCCTTTGAAAGGAGATTAAGGGAACTTTCTTTACTTTGATTTTCAAATTACAACATTTTATTTCAACGCATAAGTTAATTGACCTCAGCAAAAAAATAGCGTGGATTTGAGAAATTCATTTTGGGGACTTGGAGGTGTCTATCAGTTTCACGTCATTAGGCTGACAGAGAAGCTAATCGAAAGGCAGAAAGCAAAGGGAGAACCAGGCTGGCTTCTCCTCTCAGTGATGGTGTTTCAAGACTGTGTGACTTTGTCTTTGTGCTATGAAAGATTTAAGGCTGCTCATTGTGCAAGGCTGGGAGGTCACACTTGCAAACACTATCCCCTCAGGCCTTCACTGGAGGAAGAGGTTAGGTGAAGAGCAGGTCTGGCCTGGGAGCTAGTGACTGTCCACCTTTTCCCTGACCCAAGATAGCTCAGAAGAGCAACGGGAGTGTTTGAGTTCTCGTGCCTTGGTTCACACATGATTCAGAAGTGGACATCTGTGTCTTTTGCTGGCCCAGCCTCCAATCTTCTTCTGGAACAGCGCCCTGATTTCCCTAGAGAACTGTACTTCCTCTGCTCTCACTTCTTGTGGATGAGGTGAAGTCTCATGAAAAATGTCCATTAGGGCCGGCCCGGTGGCGCACAGCTACAGTGCGCCGCTTGGGAAGTGCGGTAGCACTCCCGCCGAGGGTTCAGATCCCACATGCAGACCGGCCGCTCACTGGCTGAGTGAGGTGCGGGAGCAACACCGAGGATTGCGATCCCGTTGCCGGTCCCGGTCTGGTACGGGCGCGACACTGAGGGTTGCGATCCATTGCCGGTCACAAAAAAAGACAAAAAGGAAAAAAAAAAAAGAAAGAAAACAAAGAAAAATGTCCATTAGCATTTTTCATCTTCTCTGGCCACTCAAGTCAGTTCAATAAGGTTAGTAGAGGAAGTTTATCAAATAGTTGGACAAAAGAATCTTTATGTCTGCTGAACTAGAGAGCTATATGGGGCCACCATATGAAGAGTAAGCTTAAAAGAGAAAATAAAGCCAATACAGGGGGAAATAGCAGGAAGGGAGGGAGTGAGAGAAAGGGAGAGAGAGACGAGTCCAGATCCTGATCACATCAATTGAGCACCTGGATCAAGCTATGCCTGAAGCAAGTACTCTTTGATTTTACAGTAAAATGTACTGACTTCCTCTGCCACTTAGGCAGTTTAAACTGAATAGCTTATCACTTGCAATTAAGAGTCCTGATTGGAATTTGTCATTTAACTTAAGCATTTAAAAAACATACATTGGGGGCCGGCCCGGTGGCGCACTGGATAGTGCGCCGCTTGGGAAGTGCGGCGGCGCTCCCGCCCGAGGGTTCGGATCCCACATACAGACCGGTTCCCGCTCACTGGCTGAGCAAGACGCGGGAGCAACACCGAGGGTTGTAATCCCGTTGCTGGTCCCCGGTCCGGTACGGGGGCAATACTGAGGGTTGCGATCCGTTGCTGGACACGGAAAAAGACAAAAAAAGACAAAAAAAAAAAAAAAATACATTGGGCATCTACAATGGTCCAGGATTATGTTAGGAAGTGCTGGGGATATAGTTGACTGAGGTAATTTATTTTATTTATAAATGAAAAATTTGAAAACTACACTTTTTATTAGCATTTTGACACATTTGTGCTTTCTCTCTCTCTCTCTCTCTCTCTCTCTCTCTCTGTCTCACACACACACACACACACACACACAAACCCCATCTCGGACAGGTTTTGCCGCATAATTTGGTGTGGTCCCAGGCATGCTGCATTTGAGAGCACTCCATCAGTGGTGGTGCCCTCTGTCCAGCATTCCGGTTTAGACACCTTCAGTTGACCTTGTAGCCAAACTTCTGCCTTCGGGTCATGCCCTTGGCCTTGGGCCTTGCGCTGGCCACGGCACCAGCAGCTCACACTCCGTGCTGCTCGCTCTCAGGACTTCATGTAACCTGTCATGTCTCTTTAGTCTCCTTTGATCTTCAATGATCTATGGCCTTTCAGGACAATATTTTTAAAGAGTACTTGCCTGTTGTTTTATAGAATGCCCCTTATGAGGTTTGTCTGAGTGCCTTCTTATGATTTGGTTATGATTGTGCAGTCTTGGGAAGAACACATGTGAACGGTGTGTGTCTCTTTCAGTGCATCACAGCAGGAATCACCTGATGTTGGTTCATCTCATCATGGGTGATGTTAACTTCGATCACTTGGCAGAAGTAGTATCCACCAGATTTAGGTAAAGGTACCATTTCCCCCTTTGTAATTTAAAAGTAATGTGAGAAGATGCTTCGAGTCTGTATAAGTATCCTGTTCCTCAACAAATTAACACCTAATGATTTTAGGATCCACTGATGATTCTTGCCTAAATCAATTAATAACATAGTCATTTAAAAATGGTGATTTTAAAAACTCTATTTTTCCTCATACATTTTTAAGTTAGCTTTCTACTGTGGATTTTTCAGTTGGCTTCCTAGTTTTTTCAGTTAGCTTTCTACTATGGAGGGTTTTTTTTGTTTTTTTTTTTTGGCAGCTGGCCTATACAGGCATTGAACCCTGGACCTTGGTTTTATCAGCACCACAGGTATCCAACTGTGCTAACCAGCCAGCCCACCTTTGTACTGTAAATAAAAGCTTTCTCTCTTCCTCTATTCCTTTATTTATATTTGTTTGTTTTTAATATAAGCGTGGACTTGTGCAATCTTTCCATTTTTGAAATAAATTCAAATCTAGAAGGTTCAAAAATATAACAAAGAACATCCCCCCATGAACCATTTGACAAAAAGTTGCTGGTATAATGACTAATACCCCTGAGTACTTTAGAATTCCTAGAAATAAGAACTTTCCCCTATATAACCATAACACAACCTTTTAAGTCTGGAAATCAACATTGATAATTACTATCATCTAATCCACAGACTCCATTCATATTTCTCCAATTGTTCCATTAATGCCCTTTATTGTGAAAGGATCCAATACAGGAATACATGTTGCATTTAATTGCCATATTTCTTTGTCTTTCCTTGGCTTTTACAACCCTGCCCCTCTTAAAGTCCAGTTATTTTGTAGAATGTCCTTCAATTTGCCTTTGACTTGTTTCCTTATGATTAGATGAACGTCGTGCATTTTGATAGGATATCACACAAGTGATGCTGTGTGTCCTCAATGTACCCGATGAGCTGGCATACAGATGCAGTTTGTCTAACATGGTGATGTTAACCTTTACAATTCGATTCAAGTGGCCTCTGTCTCAAGTTACTGCCTATAGTTACTTGCCTTCTCTTTGTACTCAATAAGTATTTTGCGGAGAGTTATTTTTGGACCATGTTTATACTATCCATTTGATATACAGCTCAGCTCAATTTATTTGTTTTTGTTTGTATTCAATTTTAAATTTCTAGCCAACTTTTTTAATTTAATTTTTTTGAATTTGTAAAAACACTAATGTAGTTCCAAAAGTCACAACTATACAAAAAGGTTTGGACAGAGAAGTGACACTACTTCCTCTTCCCTTCCATCTCTTTCCCACCCTCCCTCCGTAGGAAGCACTATCAGTAATTTCTTATATAGCTAATTTCCATTTTTCCTGACAATACAGGAGGTCAGCAAAGGACTGGCAGGGACATCAAATTTTCTGTGGTCATGTTGGCATGTCAATAAATAAAGGCATAATGAAACAAAACATTGAATGCCGTAATACGTCTAAATTATAAATAAGCACCTTGCAATACATGCCAAGTTGTTCCCTTTGTGGGTATAAATACGTAATGATAATCTAGATTTATTTTGCTGGCATCTGACCATAATGAAATAAACTTGGATTGCTTTCGTTTCCTTATTCAGCTTCCAAATTCCTGCTAGGTAAGTCACAAGTTGGCTGGTTCATCTATGGGAAGAAGAGTAGAGTCCTGGTTTGTTCCCAGTTTGCCTGTGGCTGACTTGGCTAGGGAAGCCAGGCATCTCACCAGGTGGACTCTCTCCTTTCTTCTCAAGGGATCTGTCTTGGTGCCAGGTTTGGACCATTCATAGCCAAGTCTGTTCTGTTATCATCCCAGGTGCCTTGTTGTGACAGGAAAAGATCTGGTTCCTGGTCTGGTTTTCAAGCCTTGCTCCTTGGACCAGCTGTGGGCATCTGTCCAGTTTTTGATGGTTCTCTGCTTGGCTCTACTCAAACATTCTGGGGATGGTTTCAGCAAGATGTAAACTGAAAAGCCAACTCTCAGTCCCTCTGGTCCTTCTGGCCCCTTTGACCATGGTCTGCTCATTTATTCTGGAATTTCATTTTCAAATTCTGCTAGGATGATGTCTGCTAATTCCTAGTGCTGACACTGACCTCAACCAGAAGGACGTGGAATCCTTTTGTTCCCTACAGTTCAGCATATCCTGACTCCAGACTTTACAAATGCTTTGATGAGACTGGTCCACTCAAATCCAACTTCGGGGTAGGTGATCCCAAAAGACCCAAAAACCATTAGTTAAAATGGAGCAAGGGAGTATTTAGGGACAGGAGACTTAATGTTTGATTTCTCTGTATTATGTGACTTTTTTTTCTTTACCAAGTATACATATCACTTTCATGTAAAAGAAAAAACAAGTTCATTCTGAATTCTTAGCCTGGAAATGAAGCCCCTCCCACAGATCACGTTAGCACCAAAGCTCACCTAGGTGGCTTTCTTCAGAGGCCAGCAGCGGGAGTCTTTCCTCTGACTGTTAATGCTTGCCTTTTCTTGTACTTAACTCTGACTTCTTTCCCTTTTACATGCAGATGTCAAAAAAGACGAAAAAAGTACCATGGAGGGCATCTCCCTACTGGAATTGGACACTCACTGTGAGTGAGGTCATGCAGTGAAATGGCTAAAAACAAAGGACAAAGGGGTTACGCAGATGCAACAAGGAGATCCTGAGAAGCTACCTGGGGCTCAGCAAGACTTCAGAAGAACATCCTTCATCTTGGCCCTGGATGGCCTTTGCTTCTCCTTTGTTTAAAATAATAATAATCCCTAACACTTATTCAGCACTAGGAATTGTGCCAAGCTCTTTACCTCCATGATCTCACTTAATTCTTTCAACATCCCTGTACAGTTGGGACTAATACACCCATTTCACAGATGAGGAAACTGAAGCTCAGAAAGCTCAGATGTTATCTGCCATGGGTCACTCAGCTAGTCAGTGATGGGGCCAGTATTCAAAGCCAGGTTGGTCTGACTCCAGAGCTGGAACCATTAATCACCATGCTATACTCTTCTTTGTTTGGCATAATGCACTTGTTAGATGTATATTGAAACATTATGGGATGTTCAACAAACTCATTTTGAAAATATTCAGATACTCAGTGCCTGTCATAGTCAAGCATTTACTTAAATTTCAAAATGATCACATTTCATTTTTTTCGACAGGTTAAATAAAAGAATGTTATGTTAAAATTTCACCCCCGGAATTTTATCTCATTTGTACAGTTGGTACAATTGTGTTTCTGTATTGCCAGGTTGAGCTCAGCTAGCTCAATTTGAAGCTACTTAAATTTCCTGTTTTTAATAGAATTTGTTAAATAGCTCTATGTCTATATCTATGTTTGCTTATCTATCAATACATGATTTGGCTTCTGGTTTTTAGGTTACTTATTTCACCTTTACTGAAATATAATAACATTTATAAAATTAAAAGCTATACCATAAGCTCTCAAACCTTATGAAAACTCTATCTCACACTGTAGAGGGTTAGAAAGGCAGGACAACAAAATTTTAAGAGCTTAAACTATATGTAATACAGTGTAGTCACGGTAAGCAGCTTGCACCCATATGTCCTCTTGCTACTGCACAGTGTATAATTATGATGTGATAGGCACCTGCACAAAGCAAATGGGCCTGAACCTTGTCCAGCATTCCCTGGAATGTGACTCCCTGAGGGTGCAGGAGTATGCTTATTTGAACAATTTCATGTGAATGGTCCTGAAAAGTTCCTGAATATTTTTTTAATAATGCAGGGCTACAACCTCCATAATCGGTTTACAGAAAGTTCAAATAATTGCTCCAAGATGGCAGAAGAAATTTCACTCCACATTGCTACACAAATGATTTAACCCGATGGTTCAAATTACCATATCGGTGGTCTCTAATATATGTACAGGTTGTTTTTATTACTGTTTTCAAATGAATGAGGTATGTCTTTATCTTCTGACATGGAAAATTTTCATGATATGCTGTCTAATGGGTCAGAAGTTTCAGAAAAGGGTATATAATTTGATTCCATTTTTGTTAAAATCAATTAAACAAAAAAATACCTCTATATGTATCTATATAAAAAAGAATCCATTATACTAAAGTCTAGGGAGGTAAATAGGGGAGTTGAGCCTTCTATTTATATTGTATACATTTCTGTCTTGCTAATTTTTTTTATCACATGAGAGTTTATCAATCATGCAATCCCTGATTTAAGGTACAAGAATGCATCAACACTTCAGATGTTGATGTCCTATACAGATTATGGGTTCATAAGTATGATCAGAGAACAATGTGATTGCAGTCCTTGGAATATATTCTCCTCTCTGTTGCTGTGATTTTATTCATTTGTTTTAAATCTGTGCAAATTTAATGTGTACAACTTGGTGAGTTTGGAGATAACTATACATCCATGAAAGCATCTTCACAATCTGTGCCATAACAGGTGATATATCTATCACCTCCCAAAGTATCCTCCCATCCTCTTTATTTGCTATTTTATTATTTGTGATAAGAACACTTAACAAATGATCTACTTTCTTAGAAATTTTTTAAGTACACAATGCTGTATTATTAACTATAAGCACTATTCTGTACAGAGGTCTAGGGTTATTCACCTTATGTAACTAAAACTCTGTACCCTTTGACCAATACCTGCCTGTTTCTCCCTCCCTCTAGCCCCTGGTAACCACTATTCTACTCTCTTATTCTATGAGTTTGACTATTTTAGATATCTCATATAAGTGATATCATGTAATATTTGTCCTTCTGTGTCTGGCTTGTTTCACTTAGCATGATGCACTCCATGTTCATTCGTGTTGTTGCATATGGCAGAATTTCTTTCTTTTTAAAGGGTGAATAATAGTCCATTGTATGTATATTACCAGATTTTCTTTATTCATTCATCTGTTGATGGAAGTTCAGGTTGCTTCCATTCTTGCATTATTGAGAATAATACTGCAATGAGCATGGGAGTGCAGATCTCTCTTCGAAGTACTGATTTCACATACCCAGAAGTGAGATTGCCGGGTCACATGGTAGTTTCATTTTTAATTTTTTGAGAAACCTCCATACTGTTTCCCATAGTGGCAGCACCAATTTACATTTCCACCAACAGTGTACAAGGATTCCCTTTTCTCCATGTTCTCGCCTGTTGAATTTTTTAAGTGTCATTTTTGAAAGAGAAAAACAGTGTATGTTTTGTAAGATAAAAATATTTCAAGAAATGTCTGTAGGACATTTGAAAGCCACTGGCTTCCACAGCAAGTCTCGGCCATCTAGACTACACCACAGGGGGGTGCTTTTGGATTTGAATGTGTCACATCGCTGGTGCCTCAGTTTCCTACTCTGTAAAATGAAGGTAACACCCACCTCACAGGGCGGTCATGAAGATTAAAAAATATAGCTGTGACAGTGAGTGGGTCCTGGGAGCCTGCCTTTAATTCACACCACAAGGGGGTGCTGTTGGATTTGAACGAGTCACATCGCTGGTGCCTCAGTTTCCTACTCTGTAAAATGAAGCTAACACCCACCTCACAGGGCAGTCATGAAGATTAAAAAATATAGCTGTGACAGTGAGTGGGTCCTGGGAGCCTGCCTTTAATTTTCCTAAATCTGAATGGGGGTTGAAGTGAGGTGAGAGCAAAGAATTCTCGTTCTAATCAATTGTATTTCTAAAACCAGAACAAAGAATTCAACAGTTAATTTCCTCCTTTGACCTAAGTCTCTTCTCATACTCATAATCAGAGCGCTGGAGTGGAAGGAAGCTTGGACATCAGCATTCTCGGTTCACTCTATCCTTAAAGAATATGACAGAAGTTATGCATCCCAGAAAACTGCATGGAAGGCTGAATTTTGAATACAATTCCTGGAGATTTCCAGGCCCAGGTAGGTTAAGGATCCTTCACCGATTTATTGTTGAATTAAATTTTACCCGGGAAGACACAATTCAGAGAAATCAAGGCCACTGAGCTCAATCTCATTTCCTCACTCCTGGTCTAAGACTCTTTCTAGCAAAACTGGAATCTCAGCTGTATTTGGGTTTTTCCACACATCTACAACCTATAGGGAGCCAGGTGACCAAAGGGGCTGGAAACACTGGGTGGTGCCTTGTGGGGCAGGGGCCGCTCTCTAAACTGAGCTTCTGCTTCCATCGAAGGGTGATGAGGCAGAGGGTAGCATTCCCAGATTTATGTATGTACTGAAAACTAGGTGTGAACTTCAGAAATCAGTAACATTAAGACAAACTGCTGTTCCTTGATGGTCCTTGTGGGGACACACAGTGACCTCATCTAATCCTCACACAGGCCGTAACTGGCTTAGCAGACAACACAGGGGGGGCAGCCAGATCCCCTTTGCTGCTGCACCCAGTGCCCAGCTGCTATGAATGTTGCCTGTTAAAGGCTCACAGACGTCCCCACCATCACCCCCAGACCTCGGGAAGTGAACCACCTACTATGTAGTGATGCCATTTATGCTCCAGAGTACCCCAGGGTCAGACCAAGACTAGGCTCCTCCTGAAACTAAGTCCCTGCGTGACTCTTTCCCCTCCCTAGTTTGTTTCTCTCACAGGCTTTTCCAGAAGAGCACACCCCCAGAAAATCACACATTCTTCAATCTTTGTCTCAGGCTCTGCTTCTAGGGAATCTGACCTAATATGAGTGGCAAGTGTCACTGGCATCATTTTTTAGTTTCCAGGCAGTGATAACTTACGTGATGACAACACACTGGTAAGATACCTAACTTCTCTCTTCATTTCACAAATCATACTTGAGACCTCAGAGATCATTTAGTCATTTTACAGGTGAGGACATGTATGTATGTGTGTGTGTGTGTGTTTATATACAAGTGTACTTTATATTTATATATATATTTATTCCCCTGCTTTTTCAACTTAACATCATATTACAATGATTTCCCTTTACTTATATCTTTATAAACACAATTGTGAAAAAATGCATAAAATTCTAATCTATGCAGGTAGCTTTTTTTTTTAATCTATTGTCCTTGAATAGGGAGCTAGTTATTTACATTTTTATTTATTGTAAATTATAAAAAGGAATGTCTTTTTCTAAAGGTTTTTTTTCTGTGTTTCAGGGTATTTTTGTTGTTGTTTTTAGGAAAAAGTCCTCTAGGATTTCTAAATGGAGTTACTGGACCACAGGGTATGATATGTATTGCAAATTTATTTTCAAAAACATTTTACCAATTTATATTCTCAACCACAATGCTATTTGACAATTTGAACCCTCCTGCCAATATTAAGTATTATTTTTTAAAAAACAAACCCCAAATTCTGACTTAAAGTGAAAAAAATAACTCAGTTTACCTTTCTTATTTACAGTAAAATTGAATATTTTTCATATATTTGTTAGCCATTTGTGTTTCCTCTTTGGGGAAGTTTTCCCCTTTGTTTAGGGCTTTAGTAACGAATTTGTACAGTTTTTGATGGACATTTTGGAAAAATATTATACTGGTTGTGGACTTGGTTGCTAAGCCCTTGGTTTAGAGATA